>NW_023596576.1:29438650-29566873 GCF_011947565.3 Pollicipes pollicipes
ATGAAACGGAGCTCAGACGCGAAGATGGTGCCTTTGGTGGTGTTTCGGGCGTGGTGGAGAGACACTTTTACATGCTTGCCACATAATTTCGTTGTTTTGAGAAGAGCCCTGGTCTGTGCGTCCGTCATGAAACGGAGCTCAGACGCGAAGATGGTGCCTTTGGTAGTGTTTTGGGTGTAGTGGAGAGACACTTTTACATGCTTGCAACAGAATTTCTTTGTTCTGAGAAGAACCCTGGTCTGTGCGCGAATGGCTGTTTTCATCACGAGTGATCCGTTTACCGGTGCTTCAATTTTCAGGTCACATGGGCCACAGATAACCTGAATTTGCCTTGATGACCAGAAAACGTTGATCTTTCGAAACGACACATTTTCATCACAAGGTTGAACGACAACGCATGAGCCGAGAGGATCCAGAATTGACTCAGAGGACAGACGAGCGCTGGTCGTTGTCTAGCGGGGGTCAGCATCAGGGCGAGCAGGCACCGGAGTGGTCAAAGACGAACGAGGGTCGGAACCGGGGGCGTTGGACGTTAACCCTGACGAACGTTAATCCTGCAGCAGGGCGGTGACCCCCAGTTGCTGTCATTTCCTGGGTACGAACCGATTGAGAAAAGTCTTATGATTATTCTCTCACGTCCCGTTTGGTCAAACTGCACAGTCGTTTAGGGAAGATAATCCCAGACTAATTGAGCTGCACGTTTGAAAGTCTAGCATGCGGCTTATTTTACGAGCGTCTAATTGCAGATCCTTCACATGGAACGTCTGCCAATCCTGCTGCCATCTGTCAACGAATTTTCAAATTACCTCAGGATTGCAGCGTGAAACAATATACCTCTAACTGCATGGCTGCTGCCATCAGGATGATAAGATTATCATGTATTCATCGGGAATTGGTTTACAAACATAAATTGATGTTTCAACCGAGGCAATGGGCTGTATGCTATGCGATGGATACGATGATACAGTCATGATGGAAACGCGCCAAGAATTAAGAAAAGTGCACAGGGGTAAACTATTTCCGACGTCTGACGCCCACCCGAGGAAGCCAGTGTTGGGATAATAGCCTTCTTGTTCTGACCTTTGCGACCACCTGACTTCCAAAGACCCTTATAGCTGGCTGCCTCTACTATGGCGTCAGGGTATTTACACCAAATCCACTCAGGTGTTTCAAATGCCAACTGTTTGGAGTACTGGTAGCAAGCACAGAAAACAAGTGACAGACACTTTTCAGTACAGGTGGGAAGGGGGGGGGGGCTGTATATCAAAAATGAAACCACACATTGCACCTTTTTCCATCACACCTCTCCCAACTGTTTCATGTTCTGTGCGACTTCATGTCCGCAACCAGAGATGAATAAGTGCCTTTTGTGTCACCAAAGAAATTTGGGCATCCTCCATTGTCACCTGGAGCGAAATCTATCGAAAAACTTTGCAGTATTCTTTCAGACGTGCTAGGCCCCACAAAATGGACTGAAGTGAACTTAATGCGTTATACACGCCATGAACATTAAAAGTAAGTGTTCGTTTCAAGAGTTTCACTTTCCGGCCATGCCAATCCCGTGGTTAGGACGTAGGTATCAATGCACGAATGGCCGGTGCAGCAGGCAAGTAAAAGCCGACGAGCACGCTGGTTCGATTCAGACGCCTAAAATGTCGCATGTACGGAAAAGACGAGAACAGGTATTTTGGCCAGCACAGGGGTTTAATTTTCAAAAAAAGGGTAATGCACCTTTTCAAGTGAAAAGACTTTCACACCACATTCATCCAGTGGCAGGTTATCCAGGTGCGGGTCATCTTGCGCTACCCTTGCATTTCTGATACAATTAGTAGTTCGCTTTCAAATGCTAGATGACTTCGAATGACACCCTTTGTCTAATGAGAGAGGGAGCTTCCGTGCGCCCGCCCGGTCGTCGCTGGTTTGGTAAATGGGACACTGCAAAACGAAATCTCGTTTTTCCGTACATACGCTCCTCATCACGCCATTATTTGATTGCGTCATGAATAGTTTTGTAAATCAACACCCACTTGTAGTTTCGTTAGTTGCTCGTGCTCTGGCCCTTTCTCGTGGTATTCTTGCATGTTTATCCATGAGTTTAGGTCTTTACTAAAAATTACACGCTTGTAGCATTTTTCTTAAATCGTTCGATGGCAAGTCTATTTTCATAACAACATTTCCGTAACAGCTTCATCGTAAGGAAGAATGTATTCCTCCTTGTATCATGTATCACAAAATGTAATTCTTGTTAAATCTTGCATAGCCTGCCCAAAATTGGCTGAGAGCCAATTCATGAACGACACGAGTTATATTTTACTTGCCGCACGGCCAAAATTTGAAGGACGTTATGGCGTCATAGATGCCTGGGTGACCTTGAAATAGTCTGTGCTAAGTAGTCCGCACATCCTTTGCGAGCGTATAGCTCAGAAATTAAAAGGGCTTAGGTCTTAAAAGTTATGAACTGCACCGAATGGTCTTCAAAATAGCCATATCAGTTAAACAAACCTTACAATTGTGAAACACTCACTTCAAACAGCGTTCGTGGTAGTGAAAACCCTCATTTGATTGACATTCTATTTAACTTTCTCAAATTTACGCTCTTGCTTCGATCAATTTAAAAACCAATAACGAACGCGCTGGTTTTCTTCACTTTGTATTTATTATTTGAAATAGATGCAGAAGTTATTTTTCATTCTCACCGTTTATTTAAAACAATCTTTTCCAAGCCTGAAATGTTCCGGCCGGGCCGAAACACCTCAATCAAATACAACACAATCAGGTTTGAATCATGCCTGAATGCGTAATATTAGCTGTCAGCCACCTGAAGTCCGTTGGTTCCCGAAATCGAGCGCACGCACGCCAGATGGGAATGTCTTGACGATTAGATTTGTGTCAGCCTTGAACGATGCGCGACCAATGAGGTGGCAGAATTTCAGATATTTTTTCCTCGTCATGCATGCATGGATGGTCTTGAAAAGACTCGAGAAGTCTGCCTTTCAAGGACGTCATATTTTTTAACGCTGAAAAATTGGTCTTCTTTCGCACCACAATACATTGGTTTTGGTAGCTTCTCAGTATGACTGTGCCAAATTTCTCATTTAAAGGGGTGCTCCACATTTGAAGTTATTACAGCAAGCATCAGATGTGATGAAGCAAGCCCGTGATAACTATTGGCATAATTTAAGTAGAAAAGAGTGCTCTAGACAAAGCAGTTTCTCTGATTGGTAAAAATACTCCTCAATGCGTCATTCTTTGATTCAGTCATCGCACCATGCGTAACATTGATTGAGAGCCCGTTGACGCTCACTGTACCTGAAAATCGCGCTCGTGAAGGCGAAATATAAACGACTCTAAAATTACACTTCTTGGCCTTGATCGCCGCATGTCCAATGTAACGGCAGAATTTGAACGACTTTATTATGGAGTTGTGAATGTCTGGGTGATCTTTAAGAAGTCTCCAAAATAAACTGGACCTCTTCGTGGGCATGGTGGTCAGAAACTACCAGGGCTTAGGTTCTAAAAAGAGCAGGTCTGTGAACTGCACCGAATGAGCTTTAATATAGCTTTTTCGGTACAAAACGCCATTCAGGTATGAGCCGCTACCTTGAAGAAATCTAGATCTTTTGTAATGCTAATACCCGTGATCATACAATATTTTATCAAAGTTGCACCCGTGCACATACCCGTGTCCAGGTTGTTTCAAAAGGTGCCCCAATGTGGTCATTTATCCGTTGAGTCTGTGTGTTGGCAACCTTACCGAGGTCGTGACGATCTCCTATTCATTCTCGCATTTACGCCCAATCGCACGCGCAAGATCAATACATCCATCACGTATTACCTACCTACCTACCTCGGAACATATCTGAAACACACACCATCATGCATACACCCCGCAGACCCACAGCGTCGTTACCCGCCTCAAAATAGCCCCACATGACCCTTTTCACTATCATTCCGACCGAGACGTGACCCTGATGTCCTAAGGTCAACTTCAAAGTGCTCGCGGCTATGACATCAGCGCACCTGGTGGCGCTGTCGGAAACACGTGCCTGCCGCCGCCTATCCGTCGAGACGGCGAATAGGGCACGGCGCCCGCCACTCGCGGCTCAGTCGGTGTCAGGAGACGCCGCGGTGAGGTAGGCATGGTGTCCAGTCGGTGTCAGCAATCGCCGAGGTGAGGCGGGGATGACGCCGCTGTGTCGCATCCCCGCACAGCGGCGGCTGCAATTGGCCGCAGCCGCGCTGCTCGTGCTGCTCTCCACGCTGCTGCTGATGCAGGCGCCGCCCAGCCCGGTGGTGTCGGCGTCGGGCCTGCGTCAGTCGGTCCGCCTGGTACCCGAGCAGACGGCGCCGATGTTGGCGCCGCACCACCTAAGCGCGTCTTTGACGCGAGCACCGCTGGCATCGGCGCTGACGCGGGTTCCGCTGCCGACGGCGGCGTGGTCCTTAGGAGACTCACGCGCCCGGGCCGTCGAGCGGCACGGCCGAGTCGACCGCGGAAGGCGGGTTGCATGACGTGTGCGCGCGCCTGCGACGCCACGCGGTGGGCCTGGTGCCAGAAGTGCGGGTCGTGATGCGCTGGGTTTGCCGAAAGATCGGCGCCGACGTGCCCCCCGAGTTGGGTGGCGCCGGCTGCAACAAGTCGCTCGTGTACACGCCGATCGGTCGGCTCGGCAATCTAATGGGGCTGTACGCCATCGTGTACAGCTACGGCAGGATGTTCGGCGCTACCGGGTACGTGGAGGACGGCATGCGGGGCACGCTACAGAAGTACTTCCCTAGCATCTCGCTACCGCCGATGTCGAAAGTGCCGGACGCCGCCTGGGAGCTCATCACCTACCAGCAGGCTGAGGAGAAGCTCGCCTGTCCACCCGAGGATGACGGTGCCAAGCCGCGCTTCTTTCGCATTAGCAACTACCCAGACCGCAACGGCATCGACGTGTTTCACCCGTACCACGAGGAAATTGTAAAGGAGTTCACGTTTACGACCGCCATGCAGAAACAGGCACAGGAGTTCCTGCGGTATGCCAAGGGAAACCGCAGCTCTGTGACGTACATCGGATTTCACGTCCGGCGGACTGACTACGAGCAGTACATTCAGAAGCAGTATCGTGGATCGCTGCCGGACGAGGTCTACTTCAACAAGACTCTTTCCTACTACCGCGCCCGCTTTGCCGACGCGCTCTTCATCGTCTGCTCCGACGACCTGACGCACGTTGCCAAGGTGCTGAAGGGGCATGGTGACGACATCGTCATCGCAGGCAACCGCAACATCGGCGACCCGGGTCGTGACATGGCGCTGCTGTCCGCCTGCAACCACTCGATCGTGACGGTGGGCACGTACGGCTTCTGGGGCGCTTACTTGGCCGGCGGCACGGTGCTGGTGCCGGAGGCGCAGACGCACCTGTCGCGCGGCGACCGGCACACGCCGCTATTGGAAATCCAGCTGGCCGGCGCCACCAACTGGATTGCAGTAAGATGATGTCGGACGGCGGCTGACCGGCCGTTGTGAGCCCTCTGAGCGGTCCTGCCCGATGGATCCTGGCGCCCGGCCGTGGCTGCAGCTCCGGCCGTGGCCTCGGGCTTGGCAGACCGCTCCGTTACCGGCAGCTCGGCCGGGCAGCTATGTAGCAACCAGGGGACGCTGCCGCCCGCCGCGTTGAGGTCGTTGCTCTGGCGTCCGTTGGGATGACCTCACCAAATCAGCATTCCGACCGGCGCCACTGACTAGATTGCAGTCAGGTGATGCTGGACGGTGGCTGACCGGCCGCTCTGGTGACCACCTTATTGTTGTGCGAACGTGTTGGTGGACGGGGTGTGCGGGGACGTTTTTGCCTGTTTTGCTGTGCCCGCCGGTGCCTCACCATGTGGTGTCGCATGGCGGAGGGAACCAGGACGGCCGCATGCGAAAGCACATTTGTCACTCGCTGGTTGCGTGCAAATGCCCAATTACAGATAAGCTGGCCGGAGCGACCAGCAGTGATGTCCTACTACGAGCTCCTCACCAAAGTCATACGCGTGTAGTGAGTGATGCGCAACAGCAGCAGGTCTTGGAGGAGCAGCTCGGATACTATCATAATTTTGTTTTGGAGGCGTTTAGCGTTGAGGCATACGCAAAACTACGCAAACATTGGCTTTGATTTGATGGCATGCCTAGTGGGTGTTATTTGTTATCCGCTTCCAACTGTTTGTATTTATGCACTCATGCGCACATCAATATATATATATATATATATATATATATATATATATATATATATATATTAATCAATAGAATGTTACATGATATGTCCGAATTTTTAGTTCTAAAAGCTTCTCAATTGACCAAAAGACCACACATATAAAAATAGAAAAACATGCCTGACTTGAACTAGATTAACATACACGGGGAGCGGGAGGGGGGGGGGGGGAGACTACTTGCCTCCGCTGTCGGCTGGCAGAGGGAGGACAGACAAGAATATATCGGCCCCCCCCAAAAAAAAGTGGAGAGACCCCCTTTTTCGTAACACATGCCCGGCCGAGGGAAACTGACTCCCCCTACGGTTTTTCGAGCATAGGTCAAAACGCACGCATTCAGCATTACGAAATTTTCATTACCCCTTCATCTACCAATATGGCATCCTTTGTGGAAATTCGAAGCTTCGAACCACGTATATCAGTGAACTAGGTCAGATCAAAGAAGTCGACCTTTAAAAAGCTTTGACAACATATAACGTGTTTGTGGGTTAGTTATCAATATTCAAACTTGCTGTAGTAACACAAAATACAAGTACCTACGGCTCGCATTCTCAGATTTTCGAAGAATTCTGGGTCAGTGGTCTGAAGTCAGGTTAGAATCTGCTATTTTTCGTAACTAATGCAAATTTGTACGCGTTTTTGTGTAGTTTTGGTGTTTGTTTGTGAAGAAAAGAGTATAAATACACATGCACAACCATCATATTGTCATAGGACACATGACCTTGACCCAGGTCATGACCTAGCTCTACGGATACCAATTGCAAGCCACATGGTGAGCTCAAAATAGGCAGTTTTGTTCGGTATGTTTGGACGCGAAATTTGAATACTCAACTGAAAGCATATCGTGATATTAGTTTGATGCATACGAAGGTAATAATAAGTCAAGTGAGGACATGCAAGGTCGTATGAGGTTATCCAAGGTCAATGACCTATGTTGTCAGCAATGGAGAGGCCAGCTAAACGAATGCGGTGTGTGTCACCACCACCTTGTCGTGTTTGTGAGGCTGATGGCGTATAATTTTATGTACCGAGGTGCCTATTTTCAGTTTGCTACAGATACCTTGCCAAGCATCGAAAGGACTTTGTATGATGTAGACTACAGGTATGCGATCCTGAATGCCTGTAGATGTACATCGTACTAGTTTTGACCCCAGGAAAGCATGGTACTGGTTACATAGTCCCGGCTAGCACTTCATTTTCTCTTTTGAAAGGTTTAACTTTTACATGAGTTGACCTCAGATGACCTCTAAGGCAGCCAAGTATGGCATGTTCGCGTCTGGAATACTTTTGTCCCACAGCTATAAATTAAAAATAAAGTTGAAAGCACATTGGGAAAATAATTGCCCCTTGCAGGCTACTGGTAGACTAATTTTGAACGGTGACGTGATCTGACCTGACCCTTAGGGGGAACAGAAATGGTCAAAATGGATTCCCCACAATCTTAGCACTTGTTTCCGTGCCTTCAGTATCCGTCCTGAGGCGTTAACGTATTTTTAACTGCATCTACCAGAGGGGGCGTTTAACTGCATGTATCATGTATGGTATTCGGGTCAAATATAGTCAAATAAGGCCGAAGTCCACATTGGTGTCCAAAGCGCCCCCAGACATTCTCATGCAACAGCCGTAAAACTGGATGCCTGTTCTAAGCAAAATATCACTGGTGCTCATTTAAGGTCGGTGACCTTGTGTGACCTTTCAAAGGTCATGGTAACCAAAATAATACAGGTCTTCTTCGATTTTTGCATTTGAATAAGCGTCAAGCATAAGACTAGGCAGTATGATAAAGAATTGTCTACCTAGCTCGTTTTAGGCCAGTGATCTATTCTGACCTCTAATAGATCCATGGAAGATGTAAAGTGCATTTCCTGTTATCTCAAGAAATTGAAAATGAGCACCAGAAACTGCCAAAGACATCAAGTTCTAAAGCATCAAATGAGTTAGTTTTGACCTTAGTCTGACCTTCTCGCCTAACTCTAGGCCAATAGAACCTATCATCCAATTGTTGTGTTAGCTGGCAAACTTCCACAAATATATATGGTCTCGTCCAACACTCCGTTACTGCGTCAAATTGAACGATTCCCTAGAAATTGGTTTCGCTGAATCCATGGCCCGATTTTGACCTTCCCGAGGTCAGTGACGTTACAAGGTACATCTCATTTCACGATACCGAACGATCTGCTATTCAGCTGCCTACAGATTTGCAAGATTTGGCGATGCTACACCGCGCCATTCGGCAATCATTCCGGAAAACCATTCTCGGGGTCGAACTGCTCCCCGCCCGGGCACGTGTCAACCGGAGGAGACGAAAGCATCTCGACCGGCCAATGCTAGCAGGCGTAATACCAAGATGTTTATCTGTGCTGGACTTCTATGCGCATGGCCTCTGCTAGCATTGGTAACTGTGTGGTAACCAAAGACGGAACACAGTGTACTTCAGAAACGAGATAATCACTTAGAGGGACCGATCTGAATAGGGAGGGGACTGCTAGTCAAAGAGGCTATCATAAACACGAACGGTAGCCACAATGCTTCACGGAAGCTGCGACTCTGGAAAGTCGTCACAAGGTGCCCGTAAAAACTTTTACGAAATATGTCGTGCTTGGCGAAGCCGGGAAATCAATGGGCAGTGGGAAGGCAGGTCCTCGGTAGCGGCAAGAACGGCAGGATGTTAGGTAGCAGTACTCCACTCTGATCCCGTGTGCCAATGGAGGGAACGAGGGGGTGAAATTGTGAGGCTGAAGTTTCTCAGGAATATGAGGAGTGCATGTACCGTATTGTGAGAAAAGAAAGCGAATGTATGGACTAGAATGAAGGTCGATAAATTATTAAGATCAGTGGGTGCAGGCTCAGCCGCTCGAGATAGGGGAAGGAAGAACAAAGTAAAATTAGAAGTCCAACCAGTTAATGCTTGAAGTGTAAGACATAGCGACGGAAATGATGACGAGATGCTCAGCAGGCCACGTCATCACCCAACTCACGCCTGATGAATGTAACACGGGAGGAACCCTTCCCCCTCACACGAACTCCTCCAGATGTCGTTGCGGCCTTATCTTAACCTCAGTTCGACTCCTGAGCAGCAAGGTTACCTATTTGTCTCACTAGGAATGAGTCACTCTGACAACTGTACGTAGTGCTGAAAGTAGTATGGGGGTGCAGCACAAAACTGAGTGAAGTATTCCTTGCAACCCGGCCAGTGTGAATGAAAAATTAGGCACTGCTATCGTGAAATGTCACAACGGGCATCAAAGAGGAAAATGAACGTCATCACCGATATTGCAAGATTCTAAAAAAGTGTTGCAAATGTTGCAGTACTCATTTCCAGCTAAACGAAGCGCTGTAGAGCCCTAGGACCACTCACCATAGTACAAGAGCACCTAAAAGCAAAGTACAAGAGCACCTAAAAGAAGGGTTTAAAAAATGCCGAAACGTTGCGCATCATCAATCATAATCTAATGTGCGCACCCCGCTGCAATGCTACAGGTGCGCAAAGGGCGCTGACCACGATCCTAAGGCCGCACGACCAAAGGCGGGGACGCCGCTCGGAGCCAGTGTCGACACGGCCGACGGCCGGCTGGGGGCCATTATCTCTGGTCGATAGTCGCTAGTCCGTTTGCTCCGTGGACCCGACCGAACCGTGGCGGCGATCGATGAGCCACCAGACGTCACGCCGCTTCGTGATGGTCACAGATGCACAGGACACCTTCACGGACGCCGTCGCGTGCTCTGCGTGGCGCTGTGACGCGCCAAGTGTGTTCCGTGCATCGGTAAATGCAAGCCTAATCTGCTGGTCTCGCAACAACCTCAAGCGTCCTGTCATAGTTTGTATGAGTATGTACATTTTTAGAAAAAGTATGCATAAATTGGCCAATTAGAGGTGCTAATCAAAAGCATTCAAACAATAGCGTTGGTGGCCACAGAATGCACAGAACACCACATATAGTGATAGCAAATTTCAACAAGAATAGTGACGACGAACCCCAGAGGCACTTATCAGACCGCTGGCTTAGTACTCGGGCATAACGCGACCTTTGGACCGGCCCTTGATCAGCAAGAAGCAAATAACATTCATGAGATCTAATGGGGTGAGCAAGGATTCAATGCTGAACATCAATTCAGATGGACCCAGTCCACCCAGGCCGGTCACATCACCGGTCCAGGTGCTGGAGGTACTCCATGACTTCAGTCATGCCACGGGCCCCTGTCACCTGGCCTTACCCGGCGTCCGAGCGGTGCCCTCTCCGCACCCAACTCCAGGGTGGCACAATCCTAGGGCAACCACCGATTCAAGATATCCTTAGGGTGAACAAAGGGTGGCTGAGAGACGCCTTCAGCTTAATGCCCGACGCTGTGGCTGCTTTCTCTCAATTCTGCGTCGATGACTGGTACCCGGTCGTCCAGGATGGCAAAGGGAACGATAATGTTGATAGACGAAGGAACTTGCCACGGGCAAGATCTATTCACCACTCGTTGCCGACCATGACATGGGAGGGCGGGAGCAGGATTTAGAACAACTGGTGAAAACTTCTGGTGGCTTTATTCTTGCGTGCTGTCGTTACGCAGATGACCTGCCTACATTGTTGGTCACCAGTGACAAGATTTTATCGACCTGGGTCAACGCGTTGAACGCAAAAATAAATTCCTGCGAATATACTTTAAAATAAGGGCTAATCGTAAGTTACCACACCTGGATATGCTGATCCTATGACACAGAGAAGGCTTCCAGACTAGCGTGCACCGGAAAGCCTGTGCCACCAACTAAGTCGCCGCCTGCAGCTCTTACACCGGGATCCGATCCGTCGTGTCTGCCACCATGTCAGATGTCCTTTTTGTCTGCCTGCCACCTGGTCCAAATAGCTTATTCCCACTACCACAACCTTAGTGAGAGGAGCAAGCGACATCCCCAAAGGATCCTGTAGCTGGAAAACACGAGAACTATGTCCTATGCTGGATCCGTGAGCGGTGTCTCCGACGCGAAGAGGGCGTCCTGCTGGTGTTCTTGAAGCATATGTTTCTTTTAGCTTATTTTGTGGACTAGCGTTTGTACACTTGCTGGCACCATGTTGAGAGAAGAACCAAGGTTTCTCCGCGACCCTGTCACATTCGCGCCGTCTGCCGCAGCGCGAGGAGCGCATCCGTAACCAGGCCGTGGTGGGTCATACATAGCATTAGCATAACCACAGGCTGTGCTGGGTCACACCATAAGCATCATCCTATTTGTTTTCAAGAACTTCGTCGAATCTGTCACCACATGAATTTCTGAGGTGAGATAAGGCTAACTCGCACTTAATGTGTGAATGCACGGCTACACTACCCAACCGTACAATTTCAGTTCAACGGAAAGTTGGATGGCGAAAACTTAACGTGCCGCAATGCTCGGTACAACCAACGCCGCCTTCTGACCTCAATACGATCTTGAACGGAAATACGGGGACCAGCGGGGAGCACATACTTTTGGTGGATATAGGCTTTTTCGTGACATTTAGGGCTGGTGTATCAGGTTCGTGACAATAATCTCATACGCCTTTCATACATGCCACGACAGTTAAGGTCGAGTTCTACGTTAGGTGTGTCACATAATCAGGGGTGTCATATATTCTGCGGAGTTGGGACTCAGTACCGTGAACAATTCGTTTTTTCCATCCATCGCCAGAGTTTCGGGTAGAAAAAGAAACAATTGAAGTTTATGTCGCGCCACTATCTATGCCCGAATAGCTGAACGCTCATACACAAGATGTCGCGCCGTTGCATGAATACATGCACCCATGTGAAGCCGGATGATGCATCTATCATGTGATAGTAGTGAAACATCATAAATAGCAGGTGCGTAGTGGTGTGATATTCGATGCCGAAGCTGGGACGCAGCGTCTGCTAGGTTTCTAGTCAGACTCCTTTGCCATGCAGCGTACGGGCCTAACCTAGATCGACTGGTTAAGCTTATTGGCTAGACAGGTGTCTTATCCAGCCTATGGCATGTGACTGTGGAGTCATTCCACGACAAATCGACCGGAAGATAACACTGCACCTAATTTTGATTTCACAAAGATATTTATGCAGGGTGATCGTGCGGCCAAAAAACGATGCCGCAAACTTGAGAGACATGCAGCGTACAGGTAAGGAGCTAAGGGCTGATGGAAGTACGCGGTGATGGCACGAACCCCATTTTTCAGCTTGCTCTTGCGACAACAGTCCGCGGCATGACTTGTTTGAGCAGCAGGTATCAGGTGCATCAGGTAGCCAAAGACATTGTTTTTGAAGCTGGCTCCGTCTAATATTCAATGCCAGATAGGTGTGCGCAATGACCTACTTTGGCCTTTAACATCCATTTCTGAGAAACGTGGTTTCTTTTTTAAGCTGCTGTGCAATTAAACACATATTTATTGGCGTTTAGGTTAGTTAAATTAAAAAATCGTTGGGATCTCTTTCACATCGGTTCTAAGTATAATTTGAACATTGGCGGATCACGCAAGGCGGCTCGTATCGGCTGACCGGGCGCGGTCTAATCACTCCGTCGGGAACGGATGCTGCGGCCTTGAAATCATTTCTTTCAATCTGAAAACCAGTCACTTTGATGTGCTTCCAACCGGTCTTTTTTCGGAGAACAGTTGTATTTCTTTGTCCACGTAAATGCTTAACAGGCGTGATGCGCGTTTTCGCTGAGGGTCTTCCACTTGCTTGTGTGTTCATCGGGTACTATCATGATGTTGATTGCATTTGCCTGCAGTGATTCAAGTGGAAGAAATGTGCATAATTCCTTAGCACATTTTCACTCTATTTGCCGGGTTGGCAACGGAACCACCGTCGTAAATATATCGTCCACAGCTGCAGGGGACTGTTGCAAACGCAAAGGCCCAAGAAGGGACGAAGGAAACTTACAAGATGCACCCATTTGTGTCATAATTCAAAACGGCTGATGACCTCGTCGGCAGAATTACATGCACCATCAGTGGCAGTTAAGCCTATTCAACAACCGCAGTATACATTCGCCAGGGACAGGAACAGATCAACTCTTCTGAAAGTTTCCACAAAGCTGCAAAAGTAGTGCATTGCTTTACCTATTGCTGCCTCACCTAATATGAAACAGATGTGACCTCCTCAATATGTGTGACCATCCGGAGGATTTGGGCCTTAAATGTGTGTTGGACATTTTAGCAACCTTTCGTGGAAAAGGCCCATGCATCGAATGCATCGTTACACGCCTGACAGGACATTAATTCTGTAATGCCCAGAACAGGATCAAATCCCAGCATCACGTGATGCGCCGCACAACTGCACCAATCACATCGCTCATTGCTTGCCAGTTTATGAGACGATCTGCGGAGCAAAGCACGGAAGAGCACAAATGTATGCGTTCCAGTCTTGCCTTATCTGTCATGGATGAGCGGAGGAGCGTACCTACTTGTTTTACTTTTTTAATTCGTAGCATCTGACAAGAACAGGGCCATCAAGAACAACAAGTAATGAACGACGAATTAAAAACTAACGATATATGACTGCACACCATGCCGTTGAAGTGTAAATAAGATTTCACCCTTCTGGGAATACAGCCACCCTGCCGGAGCCGCGCACCGGGATGGGTCAAACGCCCCGGCCGCCCACCGTCAGCACAACAGCCACGACGCCGGACGGGGAGCACACGACCAAGCATGGACGAGAGAAATATCGCGTTTGGACGGAGGGAGGAGGGCTTTGAGGGCTCGAGTCCACCTCCCAACAATGCAGATCATTTAGCACTAAGCTTGCATCAGTAAATGAAAAGGAACACATCAAATGCCTGTGAGCCCCGTCCTATTGTTAACTTCTCTCGCTCTTGCGACCAATAAGGGGTACGGGTTGGGATCAGCGATGGAAGAAGTGACGGTTAACTCCGGCGTCTTCAGCCACAGCGGGGCACTATGGATGGATGGGAGAGTCAGGACAGGTGTACTGCCGACGTCGCCCGTATCGGCCAGCGGCTCCGTCCGTCGTTCCCATGGGCCTCCAACCTAAGGCCCCGAGGCCCTTAACGTCCTTAAGAATCCAGGGTGCCAGGGTACCTTGCACTCTCAAGTATCCCCTAAATTATTAGCCAAGCGGGATCCCACGCTCAGTAACATGTAAACGTAAAGCATTGTCACTCAGACGCGCATTAGTATGCAAGCTAACTCACGGCGATATATACCAGGTGAAAGCGTCCCGACAGCGCACTTTTCAGCAAAGATCCCTATTTGACATCGCCGGGGCCACACCTTTAACGCTGAGACGGCCACATGCTTGATAACGGCCCTAAGAGATCGCACGTATTGGAACGTTTGGTGTGTGCAATGATCCGTAACGTCAAAGTATATATGAATGAATGAAAAAATTGACAGTTATGCTTGATTTTGAAGGCATTTCAAGAAGCGAGGCGGTAATGTAGGACCCAGGAAGGGAGCTTTTCGAGGATGACCCGCCGCGTTTTGCGCCAAAGAAGCGCTTAACGTAAGGACTTATCTATGACTTCGGAAGCACTAGATGGACTCAAAACTGCGCCCTCGGGTAACCAGTTTATTTCGTGCAACACAGCTGCCGCCCTGCGGGGTACCTACTTCAAGCGAATTCATGGAACTTCTGAGCCCCAGTTGGCATTTGGATTGGGCTTCGGTTTGGCAGATCATCGGACAGAACAAAATGGTCGCATCGATGTAGCTTATGACGGTGTACCGGAGCGAGTGCGGGCATATCTCCCACCTTTCTGAATGAAATATATTTGAGGAGCAGTCAGGTATAGCAGCGCAAGAAAAGCTTGTAAGGTGCCCCAAGGTCCTCGGCAGGGGCTCCCGACCCCGAGCTGGCCAGGCACATTCACGCGGCTCCATCTAATGGGGACAGTCAAGTTAATGCACACTGGAGCCTTGTCATTCACCAGAGCTTGGCCCTGACGGGTGCTAGTTTCATAGTGCAAAAGGTTCCGCTGGCTTGCTCCACCTTCGCCTGGCAACTACCGGATAAGACTTGCTCGAGCATTAACGAAATGCAGCTTAAAAGCGCATCACATCCCACATCCATGGCCTTTTGGCTTTCAAAATGAATGCAGTGGATCAATTAACAACGATATTCCTCGTCTGACAGCAGGCTCAAGTTATAAGACTGTCGGCCGTGCAATACTATCTCGCCAACGCAGAGGAAGGATCAGATGCACTACAGCGGGTCCATGGTCTCCACCGGCGGCTTCAGCACCCGCAGTGCCGCATGGATGGTGCCAGCATCGAGCTGGAGCTTGAGGCGTCGCTAGTGGAGTGGTTAACGTGCCTACGTTAACCACTGCGAGTCTGGGAAGCCAGAGGTACGGGGTTTGATTCCCCGCGTTGCCCATCCTTCCTGCCAGGGTGAGAGGCAGGCGACGCCATACAGGCTTAGCAGCTGAGCGCGTCGTAAAGCCCCAATGACACACCACACACACGCACACGCACACGCACACGCACACGCACACGCACGCGCACGCGCACGCACACGCGCACGCACACACACACACACACACACACACACACACACACACACACACACACACACACACACACACACACACACACACACACACACACACACGCGCGCGCATATATATATATATATATATATATATATATATATATATATATATATGCAGATCATCAGTATATATATATATATATATATATATATACATGTATTTATACATCTATTATTTCCTAGCATGCACGCCTGCAATCTCAAGTGTAAAAACATCGGCGCGTGGCGTTGCAGTCTTCGTAAGCCGCGCGTTGACATCTGCAGGCATGCGGGCAATAACGACCACATATCGAAACGTCCTTTCGAAGACTTTATGAAAGGAATTCGAACCGTTCAATGCTACCTTTCGCTGTAGATTTCTTAAGAGCAGTTTTTCAGGTCGATGGTTCAGGTGAACGGACCAGCAGTTTCAACACCGCATGCGGTAAGGTCTAGATAGGCCCCGCGCCATCGACGAGAAATGTTCAACCCAACATCGTTTTCGGCATTGTATGATCAGCTTGCTACAAAACCGCACAGCCAGATAGCCTCGAAATCTTAAATGAGGATCCAAGCAGTCCTCATGACTGACCGCGGTTATTAATCCTAGCCCCGATTCACCTTTAATAATGCGGACTGGGAGGGATGTCGGTACAAACCCCCTCTGCTGACTGCAACTAAAGGAAGGTAGCCTCACACGGAAAACACCAGTGGATTTGTCTCAACGAAACCTCACGACTTGTAATAAGTTTATGCTGCTGGGTCAATAGTTGACTCCACTAGGCCAGTTCTAAGGTCAAATCTTCCTGAAAATCGAACAACCTCAGCTTTAAACCGCTTAGAAACTGTTTAACTGTGTTCCTTGTTTAAATATGAGTACAGTATTATGTAGCTGTATGTGTTTTGAGCAGCCATTTATGACGTAACAGATTGCCGGCCGCGAGCGATCCTCGGACTCGTCGGTCGCGGCCCACCGCCCTCGTCGGCCGTGAAGCGCCGTGCAGTGCTCCTAAAACACAATCGCTTTTCAAAAGCCAGAAGGGCTAGAAACACGTTTGTGGTGTTGGTGCCATTGCACAAAATACCAGAGAAACACCCTCAGAAACCCTTTGGGGGAGAAGCAGTTACCCCCCCCCCCCCCTCTATCAGGGCAGCGGGTTGGATTGGGTCTTCCACCCTTGGAACATATTGTAAAAACATAATCTGGCCAATTATCGGGTCCTGTCATTTAAATTCATAGCACTTGGGAGAGGAATAGCATCACCAGCATGATGTCATGAGCAAATTAATGTTTTTTGTATTTTCTATTATAGATTACGCGGTCAACATTTCAGATCAGCACTAGACTTACTTCGTCTTTTAGCATCCCCATATGACATACCTTGCATATACGATGCGTATTTCTAGGGTCTTCGACGATCCTAAAGCACGCAGGACGGCAATCATCATTTTAAAGTTCATGGTACTCGCGGCTGATTGTTAGGCTTTGCACACCGTATGCAAACTGCAAAGGAAGCCTTTCAAAATGTTAAAACAGCCCTGTTCCACACGTAAGTAAAATCGCTTGTATTATTAAGATATTGCATAATAGTATTAGGATCAAGACATTAATGCACCACTGTTAGCATCCTAGCCGTAAAAAATCGAATGCGTTGATTTTAACATTTATGTCTCATTGGCTCCAATAAAGCGTTCAAAGTTAATTATTCTACGCTGTGTTTTTGTGCAACTACCCCATGGAAAAACTGGAGAGGTGTAGTTTAAGTGACAAAAAACTAAAATTGTGAAACAGGAGCTTAGGAACTGAACGAATTATCATGCCAAGCTCTTCCCATGAAAGCAAACCAAAAATGGTTTGATGCATTGAGCTCTATGCATTGATGTGGCTATTTACTGTATCTTTTTTGTGAGCACAGAAGAGGCGAACATAGTTAAATGCACCAAAAAGTGCGCTGGCTGGTTGGTAATGCGCTTGAGGAAAGGAAGACTTAGACTGCAAATTGCGTAGGATGTTTACCATGATGTTTACAATGTTCCATTCAGCATGCAATGGCTGGTTTAAGAAAGCGTTTCATATTGATTACCGAACAACATCTGCACCATACGTTGAAACAGCTGATCAAAGACAGCAGTCGGGGGTTGTCATTCAACATCATCTTTTGATGGCCTCCAGGCAATGAATGAATGCAATACTGTACATTATATTCCTGTCTTATTGGTGCCAATAAAATATTTGACACCTTCTTCTACCATGCGTTTCTGTTCCACTCTGCAGTGAAAAACTGGAGAGGCTCATTTGAAATTCTTAAGACCATAAAACATTCTGCAACATGAGTATAAAAATTCGAAACAGCATTATGCTGTGCTCTTACCACGGGTGTCCATTTGTACTATTTTGTGAAGGACCTAGCCGCCCAATGTTGAGTTTGGCCCCACGTTTGCTTGGGTTCCCAATGTTTTTGGCTGAAATGCTACAAAAACACGTGGGTAAAAGATGGCCACAACGAAACAGACTACCTTATTTCATATTTCTGCGTTGTGGCGTTTCGTAGTACTCTCATGACGAAAGGTCATGAGTGCTCTCACCACCAGATACAAATTGTAACAGCTGAGCGAATAAACAATGCAATAAACTGCATATATCTAGGGCCATAAGACACGCAATGGTTTGTGAGGTCAAAATGACAAGCTCTGGAATATGGGGATGACCTAAGTCCTTCATAGCGAACACCGTCCCCGTTCCCCACAACGACAATGCGTGCCACCTCCTATGACCGCTAAAGAAGAGCGCCTTCGGCGCCCAAAGGTAGCCTTTAAAGAGCATCTTCAATTGCCAAGCGGAAGCGCTTCCAGTGTCTGCTGCGTGGATCATTTCTGCACGTCAACGGATTTTCAGTCAATGCCATGCAGGGTGTGGAAGATTCAAACACAAGTTGCGTTTTGCGCTACCTAATGCAAGAAGTTGGATATGGTTGCTTTGCATTACGGAAATAACATGCAATCAGATAACTTAAGAATAACCTCACAACTGAGTTCGTCACACAACATAAATGTGTGTGTGGAGAAAAGCAGACACTTTAAACTGACAGATAAATATGCAAAAACAGCACGAGAAACGGCCAGAATACGAGCATACAACTACAATTGGTTCAACAAATCCCTCCAGCACCGCCACGTCGCCAGTCACCTCTCGAGATATTTAAGTACTACAAGTAAGTGCTAAGGTGACAATTTCTCTCTGCTAGTTTGGCAGCCCCATAAAGTCATACAAACGTTCCATGACGCAATTAACACGCGCCCGGGTGGCCGGTTGAATACCCTTTGCTCGGGTGGGGGTCAATTTGAAACCCCGCCCTTGAGATCTCAGGAACTAAAAGGGCTGGTGACACCAAATTCACAGCGTGTTTACCTATGCGTGAACTCACTTAGGTCAAACTTTGGGGTTCGTAGGCATTTGGATCGGTCAAATAAGGCCGAACGAAGTCAAAAGCCACGCTGGTCCCCAACGGGTCCCTAGAATCTAGATAATCTATCTAGTTCTATATAAAATCTAGATCTAGTTCTAACTAAAAAGTCACTGGTGCTCATATAAGGCCATTTACCTTGTTTGACCATTTAAAGGTCATGCTGAACAAAATCATACAAGACTGTTTTGAGTTTTGCATTTGACTAAGCGATTGAGATTACACTGGGCAGTATGCTCTTAAAACAAAATGTTAACCTGAGTCATTTTAGGTCAGTGATCTATCCTGACCTTTAAGAAGCTCATGGAAGATGTACAATGCGGTTCCTGTTATCAATAAATTCGAAATAATCACCAGAAACTTCCCCATACAGCAAGCCCTAGAGTAGTAAAACACATTGGTTTTGACCTTGGTCTGACTTTCATACCTGACCCTAAGTCAATGTAAATTGTTCATTCAAATGCTGTGTTGCCTATGCAAGCATGTCGGAGATGTATGGCTTCGTCTAACACTCCGTTGTTGGGTCAGATTGAACGAATCCCTAGAAATTGCCTTCGCTGAAACCATTACCTGACTTTGGCCTGCAATAGATCAGCGACCCTACAAGGCACATCTGAATGTTTGATGCCAGACAATTTGTCATTCAATTGTCCACAGCTACGCCACGATTGGCGTGGCTAGTTCGCGTCGTTCGGAATTTATCCCGGAAAATATTTCGGGTCGACTTTATTTAACCCCCAACCAAATACATGTTAAACAATGACGCACTGAAGAACGTATTTGCTCAATAGACGGCTTGTACTATCAAGAGCAGTCTTTTCCGATTACAAATATACCAATAGCTATAAGAGAACTTATTTAGTCATATCTCATGTTTGCTTTAGTATCGTCAAATGCGAAGTATTTCCGTATACGCGCACGTACTTTTTCCAAGCATACTTTTGTCATAAAACCCTCGTTTCGGTGGCGGTTGATGGCAGGTTTCCAACATTACTATTGCCTCCCACGGCAGTATACGACTTGGCAATGAAACAATTGGCTAGTCATGCAATTGGCTAATTGATGCCGTTGTGCCTTATTTCGAAACTGCAACAGTTAACCCAGGCTGTTGTCATCCCAATGCCTCTATACGTGTTCGCACGACTCAACCGAATGATGTCACTGGAGGTGCACTTTCATGGTCTTTTACAACTTCCCTTTCGGTGAAAGTGAAGCGTTCTGTGGTTTTATGGACATTTTCAGTCTTTGTTTTATCAACTCCAGTGCCTTTTTAATTGTAAACTTATACCCTTCCATGCAGATTCCGCAGTGAATCAATGGGCCGCTATGGCGGATTGCACCACTTTTAAGCAGCTTTGCCGATAATTCAATCGATGGCTATGGGCAACGGCATGACGCTTTAACACAAAGCCTTGGCTTTAACGCAGAAGCAAGCAAGGCTTTCTAAAGCAAGGGTGGTTGACGGACCTAAGGGCGATTGAGGGCTGAATAGTGAGTGGAAATTGCATTACGCATTGAAAATATTGTTGGAAGTCCTTTTGCGAATCTTCAATCATTTCATCGCGGCGAAAGCTGGTATTTATTATGTAGTGTGTTGTAGGTGTAGTGCGGTCACTATCTCTGAAGCAGGTAAAAACGGTGGAATATTTTGAAGAGGATGTGGAGGGGGAAATGACTCGAGTTGTACCTGTGATTGTACGGTAAGGATTTGTACCTCGTTCCTCTCCATGCACCGTCAAAGAGCAGTTGCTTAATGCTCGGAAGTTCAATGCCCTGGGCACCAAAGTTGGAGGGGGAGGGTCTCCCCTCCGATCCGCCACCCACAGGAAGAACCACTGGTGCCCTGGCTCCCGGTTGGCGGTTTGTATTTAGGAAACAGCGGAGCATTGCTATTTGAATTTTAAACTCTGAATTTTCTACCATTTGTATGTGTAAAATGTCATGCCATGTATAAATTGAACCAAATACAGCGCCAGTGGCGCACGCAGAAAGAGAGAGGCTACAAGGGGCACAGGCCCTCCCCTCCTTAGGTTCCGGCCTCCGAGGGTCCAGGAGGGGCCACCGGCCGACGACCAAGGACCCTGTCGGAGGGCCTAAGGGCACGGCCAAACGGGATTTTCTTCAGGGGCCCGACCCGCGGGGACGAGCCCTCAGATGACAGTCAGCGGAGTCCTGGCACTGGCACTAGCGCTGGCACTGGCACTGGCACCTGAGTATGGCACCACCAGTGCCGTGCAGTTGTTGCCGTGCTGGTATGTGCATGAGGGCCCACTCTCAAAACGAACAGCGACCAAGCTGGGGCCCCTGCATCTATCAGCGGTCTACAGTGCTTGTCAGTCCTGTCTGAGAGTCCTGTGTTGGCAAGGGGTCCCGAGTCTACCAAGAGCAGCGTTCAATGAGGTCCGGAGACGGGCCCGCGGGCTCGCCGAAACCCACAATCAATAACCTGATCGGGGGCCACGAGGGCCCGAAGGGCTGGCTGTAGGTCACACAAAGGGTCACGGCCCGTAGAACTGCGACCTGAAACATTAGACATCGGGCTTCTCATACCGTTTGAGGATCCCTGAACATTGCAACACCAAACAGTTGGCTACGCGTCGGTCTGAACCCTGGTATCCCATTTCCCAAGGAAGTATAAGGCCGGGGCCCATGATTTGCATTGGTTTGGGTGCCTGAAACAATGATTGGGCCCCGGTGTCGGTCATAGGTCCACAGAGCGTAATAGTGGGCCATATGTCGGTAAGTGTCCCCGAGTCCGCCACGGGCTTTGTTTGAGGAGGCCGAAAAGGGGGCCAATGCCCCATCGGGACCAAAGATCAAGGGCCCGATTGGAAAGCCGAAGAGGTCATAGGGCCAGAAAGGTTCACCGTAGGTTGCAGTAAGAAAGCACCCCGCCCGTTGGGCCGTGACTTTCAAGGCCAGTCAAAGGGCCACTGCATCGGTTGGGGATCCGTGGGATCCTCTCATACTAGCGTTTGGGCGCTCAGCCCCAATTTGTGCCAGTCCAGTTCTAAAGTGATTGGAGTGGCCGGATGGGTCCATATTGAAATAGAGAGGGCTTGGGCACGCCTCTGGTGCATGTGCTGGGTATTTAACAACTAACAGATATGGCGATGGATAAAGCCGCGTGCTGTTCGGTTCTCTAACAGCCAGCCCTCCGCGTCGTGCGTTTTTCACTGTTGGAGCTTTTGTCATCCTCAGGCCTGGATTTATCACCGGGACGCTAGTATGCCCATCTGACTTTCGGCGTATGAGTCGCATGCCCAGCACCGAACTAACCGTCTGAACTGGTCTCGGGGATCGCTTGCCCACTGCACCAGGTGTGCCAGCTCCTACAGAATACGCGGGACCTGCAGCACGTCCAGACCGAGGGTGTCTTCGGCCGGCGACAACTGCGTCAATCAACTTAGCAACTCAGCCTGCATCGACTGGCCGAGGGTCGAAGGAGGGGTTTGATGTCGCCAGTACTGTCGCACTACGCTCCATCTCCCGGGAGACCTATGCCAGTCATGTCATGAACATGCCCTGTCTTCAAACAGCACGCTATCAAGGTGGATGCGTGGTTTCCAAGTTTCAGTTCGTGTGTGTGTGTGTGTGTGTGTGTGTGTGTGTGTGTGTGTGTGTGTGTGTGTGTGTGTGTGTGTGTGTGTGTGTGTTTGTGTGTGTGTATGTGTGTGTGTGTGTGTGTGTGTGTGTGTGTGTGTGTGTGTGTGTGTGTGTGTGTGTGTGTGTGTGTGTGTGTGTGTGTGTGTGTGTGTGTGTGTGTGTGTGTGCTTGTAAACCCTCCTAAGTGGGGACCGAAGTCCGCTACACTCACGCAATGTGAGGACCGTTTTCAAGGTGGGGACCAAAAATCGGTCCCTATTTTGCAAACCAATTGGAAAACGCTAATTTCGTCCAGATGTCAGTCTGGTATCAATCCCTTAGAGGTCCCGACATGGTAGGTTTTATCCCTCAAGTGTATGTTTTGTGGTCACGTGACTTAGATCGATTTACACAAATCCGCTGGAGAAGTTTCTCGCCTTTCGACTGAAATGTGTGACGGCATCGTTGAGTAGAGGTGTGCTGGTCATGTCGTGACCTTAAATAGTGCAACGTGTAGTGTTGATTCCACACGACAGAATCCATTGAATTAACTAAATGAATACATATGGTTATTTGTCTTTGCCTTAAGACGTTTAATAATGATACAACATTAACAATCATATAGTTTGGCAGGCATATATTTTTTCGTACCTGCGTTTCTAGGCAACCCATGTAAACAACGTGAGGAAAGTGTTGATCGATTCCGGCTGGTTCGTCACATTTCACCATATTTCCGGCGCACAAGTGACGTATTGAAAACGCGTTTCTATAACCTAGGTTGGACTTTGGTATCACAGCATTACTATGGGGCTTGGGGGATGTTTGCATTTTGCGTGGGTCTTTCTTTGGGTTCAGTCGTGCTGCTATTGACTGAGCATCTCTGCGTGGGGCAGGCCTTGCAGTCTGATCATGCTCACAGAGGTAAGTTTTGGGCGTAATCGGGCAGACTGGGTCTGGTTTTAAACAGTTCTTGTGTGTCATAACATTTGTATTGGCCATGTGTGCAACCGCCCAGAGTTATAAGTGCATACCCAGTAATTTTCCTTATAGTATATGGTACATTATGGTGTAATATACAGTAGTGTTCCTTTTTCTTGACACACTGCTGTTTTGATTGAAAATTGGCTATTTTGATTAATCTGCTCGTGAATTTAGCAAAGAAGTGTACAAATTGACACTGGTTTTGTTTTGTTTGATGCATAGGTTTTCCAACTGAAGCTATCATAACACAAAATGTCTACATCCAGTCAGAAAAAATAGTATGTTTCACTGGACACCTACAAGACATCCATGCTTTGATCTTCACATTGGAATGTAAAACTTGAGCCAGGCCAAATCACACTGAATCTTCAAATTATTGGCAGTGTTAAGAGATTTTTTGGCATTTGTCTACCTGAAACTGCCTTGGTGGTATCATGATTCCTGGAAACATTGGCTCTTTTACCACTGGAGTTGGTGGCACCTGTGTGCTTAACTATGAGATCTTGGATTTAGAGGGTATGTGCTGAAATTGTTTCCATGATCTCACTGCTTTGCTGTACATAATCTACCCTTACCCCAGACATCTCAAACATTATGTGTGTTTTGTGCAATCTGGGTTTATATTGCTGTCATCATCTGTTACATTTAAATTATTTTCTCTCAGAAATAACTAGTTGAACACATGTGCAATAAGATAGAACATAACAGAATTATTTTCCAACATCTATATTTTCAAAAAGCATAGTGCATTGAATGTTTGCTGATCATTTCAAATGAACACAAGCAGTGATGACATGTTTATTTTATAATTTTGACCTGTGTGCTTGAGTAATCAAATATTACTGATTGCTATGAAATAGTGTTCTGGCCTTGGTTAAAAAAAAACAACTCAAGTTTAACATGGCCATGGCTCCAGCATGCTTTTAACATGCTTTTAAAGGAATACTTGTGGTCTTGCATGCCCATTTACAACTTAGATGTAAGCATCGACTTGTAGACAGTAAAATAGGAAACTTTCCACAATCATTCCAGCTCCCACATTCTAGTGCCTGATGCCTTGCACTAAAGGTTATGGCTACAGGAGATAATGATGGCTAAGCCAAAGGATCTTGATAACCACAACCAAGCATGGGGCTAGAAATACATGTCCCAGGAGCATCAGAATATTAGTACATCTCACTACTGCATCCTAGCGCCAGATACTCCGTGCGTGGAAAGGGTTGCCCAAAGTATGATGACTAGGATGAAAGGTTTTGAAGTTCTGTGCAGAGTGTGAGGTTTCTAGGTGATTTGCTACAGGACATCAGCACTCTGGTCATTGTTCCACCGTCCGTGTGCCTCACATAAGCTGCACTACGTTTTGCGAGGAATGCTTGCGGCGGGCGTTTATGATAGGTCAAAACATGTTGAGAACCCGTGGGAGACTTAAACGTTTTTAGGGCATTGCAATTTAAAAAATGATATAGCTTACAAACAGGATCACGCTGAAATAGGTGGTCAGACACCAAGTCAGCCATGCTTAAAGTCAGTCGCCTGTGTAGATTGAATCAGCCTGCCTCCGTGGTCTAGGGGAAAGATGCTGGACTCGTAATCCAGCGGCACTGGGTACGAGTCCCGGAGTGGGCGCATTGTTTGACCCGACTGAAATGGAAAGGCCAGCTGGCAACTGGCCAACGAGGGTCAACCCAGGCCCGAGGCGGCCGTGTCGCAGCATTGTGCGGCACGTAAAACCCTCCGCATTCCTGTCTGGCAAAAGGGCGGAGGCAAAATTAGCTGCTGAACTGGACGGGACGCTTGGGTGGTGGGTTCGGGGTTCACGCAACAAGCTATGCTTAGCAGGTACTCTGAACCCGAAGTCACCCATGCAAACCATTCGGAATAAATTTAAAATATATATATATATATAATTTTGGGAGGACGCACAATACGTTCTCCCAATCACATCAGCCGATTTTCAAAGGATTGTTGGACTGTTCTTTCTTGGTAGGTCGATGTGATACACCATCTGGATGGTTTATCACCTTGAGGGCGGAGGCCAGCCCCGCCGTAGAGCCGACACCAGGACCGTCCAGGAAGGCCGCCGAGACGCCAGCCCTTCAGCCCTTCACGGAGAACCCAAGGGACCGAGTCGATGACGACAGCGATGGCGATGACTTTGCGGATATCCTGCCACGTCAGATCGTTTGACCTGTCTGCGCCCGTGGTGGTCCGCAGCGTCCCCCCCCCCCCATCCCCCACCACTTGTGGCTAACCCAACGGCCGGTGCGCACAACACCATATCGGATCTCCTAGGCAAGATGCAGAAGTCCATTCTTCAAGATCTGGACGATCACCCCAAGCATGACCCGACATGACCCAAGGCGCTGTCGGCATTCATGACTAACTGATGCGCCGCCACGCCCTCCGTCGCCCCCCCCCCCCCCCCCTGTCAGAGCCCAACTCTATGCGCAACGTCAACTAGGTTGGCGGAAAAGCGTGGCCGCCACATCCGTGTCCCCCGGCCGGAGAGGCGGGAAGCCTGTCCACTTCGTGGACGGTAGCGTGTGCTCGCTGGTCGTCCTCCGAAGACCGGAAGGAATAATCACTCGCACCAGCGGTATCTGGGACAGCGTCGTGCCGCAGCGCCGCACAGTCTGCAGGACTGCGTCGAAAGAAATTGAGTGCTGGATCGCAGAACACGTCATGTCAAGTTGAGGTCATGGAAGGGCGATTTGGGTAGTTAAGCAGTCAACGCACCATAGAAATGTTCTCATACAGGCTGTTTTCTCTCATTTCAGTGTAATGATCATTGCATGTTCATCAGATGCCTTGTCGTGGAAATATCCCGGCCTTTCAGTAAATGCCTATAGCTACAAGCTTAGGCTTAGTGGGGCCTTACTATCTGAGGCCTTTCTAGTCGTTCCAAATGCAGAGCCTGAGGCGATGGCACGCATTTAAGTGTAAATGTGCGTGGGTAAGTGTGCAAGATATCTGGTGTGTGCATGCATTGAAGAGTAGAGGTGGTGCACACAGGAACCTGCAATGTTTATCTTGGGGCGCCCAGCCGCTCCCTGCATGCCTGTACCGAGTACCGGCCGGCTCAGGCTGCTGCTGTGCTTAGGGCTGGGAAGGAGTATGATTCAACCTTGATTATTCTTCGTCTTCGTTGTGGCTATGGAAGCGGTGGTGGCTTGATGCGATGATGTGTGACGATGGTATGTGATGGTGTATTTGGTGGTTTTATGATGACGATGCGTTTGCCTGCGGACGGGAAGCTGTACGCTGTGCTAGGTGCAGTCTCCTTTTTGGCTGCATAAACCGCTTGGACAGCTTGTGAATGTTGTTTTACTGTGTTTGTGAGAAGTCCTTTGGACGGAATGTGTTATGTCTGGTTTAGGCGGAATGTGTCTAAACTTCCGTCGTTTCCTGTCCGCTAAGGTATGTTCTGTCGATCTGAATACACTTGCATGGCATGTTGAAGCTGATGATCTCGTTCATATCACCGTCCACGATTTGTAGGTCTTTGAGTGTTTAGCCGGGATTATTGTATGAGGACCACTCTACCATTGCCATAAGAAGTCAATGGCGTCCGGTACAGTGTACCATCTCATTTAAAGGCTATGTCATTAAAAGAGTACAGCCGACGGGGTTCCAAGAAATGATGGGAGATGTCAGTTGACGTAGCGCGAGACCTGTCCGCTCCAGTTCGGATCCCGTGCGTTGGGTGTTCTCGTGGGATCATCCGGGATTCCGGTTTTACGTCGTTCTTTATACAAGTTACGACATGGAATAGATTAGCAATCTAGGCACCTGTAAAATTAACATGGTTTAGGTCCCGTTGCTTTCATAACGGATATCCAGGAGCGTGTGCAATTACTAATAATGTTTAGTGGTCATAGATTTCCATCAGAGCTCTGGTTTTGCTGAATTTGTTGAGGAAAGCATTGGGCACAGGACTGACCGACCTGGGGTACGGTAAACATGAGGTTTGAATGTACTGAATGAATGCAATTGAGTCTAGGTCCGGGTCTAAATGTTCATTACCTCAATTGTTACACAACATGCCCATTCTCTCCTCATGTGGGTGCCTTAGGTACATTCATAAGAGTACATTAAGCTTCCTATGCCTTTATGCTTTCCTTTAGTATCTGAGGACTGAGTGGCAAAAGCGAGTCAGAAATTGGATATGAGATCGAAGATATTGCATCGTCCAAAATCCTTCAAGGAGGACTGCATTCCGCGGAATTTTCACCAGCATGGCGTGCTCTTTTGCAGCGATCCACGTCTTTACGGTAGAGTAAGGTGGAAGTGGGAGAAAGAGGAAGGACCGGGCATAAGATCGCTAGCTCAGCTGCGATTTGTCCGCGGCCCGAGAAGTCGAGGCCCCCAACGAAATGCGATTTTAAGGCCCTGGACCACCTGACGATCTCATGACATTGGACGGCTCTGTTGACGTCCAAACTACTTACAAAAAAGAATGCATAGAATTAATAGAAAGAAGCAAACGCAAAACATTTGTGGAAGTTTCGCTGCATTTCCATCGTTTTTATTCAATATGTGCTCGACAATGTAGGTTTTAGTGGCCTCAGCTTTCCTGCTCCAAACCTTGTTTCTCATTGTTCTTGAAAGCTAGTTGTTGAGCTACAGAAAATATAAACGTATATACAAAATAATATTATAAATATATTTCTCATCACCTCTGATATTTGGTAAGACAAAACATTTTTGCCAGAACACCAATAGCTGGGCCATTTCGATCATCACTATTTTTAACACCGCTGACAACGGTTGCTAGGATACGCATGTACGAAAAAATATATGCGTTTGGCAGGGCACATGTGTGGTACCCATCACTACTGATTGTTATGGTAGACCTTGGCCGCGAGTTGGAATGCTGTGGGAGTGTCGCGTCGCGCGGTTGCTGGATGAAACGGCGCCGGACATTGCTGCGTGTTGTTCCTGTTGGCTGTCACGATATGGTAGGTATTGATTACTGCATAATGTTGCATTGGAAGCTCTTTTTTAAGTGCATGAAGTTGCTCGTACTCAGGTGCGCAGCAGTATCAGGGATAATGCAAGTTTTTTCAACTCGATGTCGGTGCGGCAGTTTAGCGCTAAAACTTATGTAGATATGAAGGAGGAAGGGGGCAAGTGTGCTTGTTACCGTATCTGTTCTCACGCACCCCTGACTGGGAGTACACTTTTGTATTCTATCTGCTGTTTTTTTTTTTAGGTGCGTGAGGTTGCTTGTATTTAGGTGCGCAGCGTTACCAGATGCAATGCGAATCCTTCCAACTGGGTGGGCGCGTGGCAGTCGTAGCGTTGCAACCTCTGTAATTGTCGAGGGGAAGGGGGGGGGGGAGGTCAACATGCTTTTCACCTCATGTTCCCATTTACCCCTCAATGGGGGTGCACCATTCTCATCTTACCTGCATGCATTGAGTGGGGGCGTAGGCACACAAAATGAGTAGGGGTAGGCTGGGGGAGGGGGGGGGGGGGGTGCTAAAACTTGTGAACTGACGAAACCTAACCCAGAGTTCATCAACAAACAGGTTTCTCCCTGAATTTGGCACACCTTTCTTAGCTGGGGGCTGTGACCAGATTTCGGGGGGGGGGGGGCTAGAACCCCCTCCCTTCTCTAGCGGAGCAGGAAACGTGAACCCTGATATCGAGTAGTGATGGCAGGAAACCTTAAATCCTTTCAACCAGCAGATCAGCACACAGGAGGCGAACAGCCATGCTTTTTGGAAACTGCAATTACTGCGTGCTTGATCACTTCAGAATGAATGCAATTTTGAGCATCATGATCATGAAGGCATAGTGATCTGCAGGCTGATCTGCTTGTGGCCCTCCACGTCATGGAGAGCAAATGGCTTTTCCTGCCTGCTCACACTGCCTTATGTCAGAATGATTTATCTGTTAATATAACATCAAAGCTCAGCTTTTCAACCAATGCATTTCTTGCAGCCTTCCACAGCTGCCTGATGTAGTAATCTTTTGTGCCCTGGAGGTGCAATTTTTTATTTCTGTTTCCATGGGATAACACAGTGTATGCTAGGTACCTGGCCCAACTCATTAATCTATTAGAAATGTGCATATTGCATACGCTTTCCTCCCTCTATCTTCTCAATGTCAGGCAAGTCATAATTTAACCTACGCTCAGCTGGGGGCTGTAATGATTTGTGATAGTGCGATGAAAAACTGTACATTGTGTTAAATAAATTCCAAACCAAAAGCTTAAAGTGCACCTTTTGACCAATAGAGATGAGCAGGGGCGCAGCCAGAGTTTTCGTAAGGGGGGGGGGGCAGGGTCGACATGGGACACCCTGGTAATAAAATCCCCCCCCCAAAAAACGCCACATATGACCCATATGTTATTGAGGACATGTTTTGCTTTAAGAGCTCAGACCAACACGGAGCTGACTGTTCGCTGTTCTCGATCTCTGACCGAAATAGAGGGACGCGGTGTCTCAGGGGTCCCTATCGGTGCAAAAGATCATCTTACTGACGTTTGAGATCTCGGCCCTACGGGCGCGGTCCTGTCATCCCATCGGGCTCTTGATATTTGATCTCGAGAGACCTTTAGGCCCCTCTTCAGGCCCCCTCAAACATCCCTCTGACTCGGGGCCACTTGCCGCCACAGGAACCCTGTTCGACACTGGCCCCGAACCGACACAGAAGTCCCTCATTTTGCCAGGGACCCCAATCATTACAAATCGCAAGCCCCGGCCGTGTTTCTGCTTGGGAAATGGGTCTCAAGGGCTCGGACGGACATGGAGCCGACTTCGGTGTTCGTGGTCTCGGGCCGACTTAAGCACCCGCATTATCTAAGGGGGGGGGGGGGGGTCCTAAAACGGTGCAAGAGGGCCTCTGACTAGTATTTCAGGTCACGACCCTGCGGGCCGCGATTCTTTACGTGACCTACAATTAGTCTTTCGGACCCTTATGCCCTCCAAACGGGCCTTTGATCGTCGGTTCCGGTGTGCCGCTCTGGACCCTCTTCGGGCCTCATCGAAAACTTCCCTTGGTTGGCTCAGGGCCAGTGCGAGCACAGGACCCTCCGTTAGACGCTGTGGGCCCCTGACAGATACAAGGCCTTTGGGCAGTGTAAACCACTGGCCCCGACTTTGTAGCTAATTGGAAAGTGGGACTCAGGCCCATGCAGACACGGATCCGACTGTGCGGTACGAGTGGTACCTGACCGACACGTAGGCCTATATCGACTCAGGGGGTCCCCGATTGGCGCAAGGGCCTGCTGACCGTTGTTTGAGGGACCGCCTTTGCAGGTCTGAGCCACTGAATAAGACTCCGACCAGCCCTTCATGCCCTTAAACCATCCAATCGAGCCCTTGATCCTCCGACCCGGCGGGCCCTCTAGGCTCTTCGGGCCTCCTCAAACACTGCCTCTGGCTGGCACAAGTTCCTTGGCAACACAGGGCCCCTGGTAGGTCCTGTAGAGCCCTGATAAATGTAAATCGTTGGTCCCGGGTTTGTCCCTGCTTGGTAAATGGGCCTTCAGGTCCACGCCGCCGCGCAGTCGACTACGTTACTGGCGGTGTCTGACCGAAATATAGCCCCTTATCGACCCATTGGGCCCCTGATCAGTGCACAGAGCCCTCTGGCTGGCATTTGAGAGCCCGGCCCTGCAGGCCGGGGCCCCGGGATGAGACCTCTGGCTTGCTTTTCGGGCCCTTGATCGTTGGTTCCGTGGGGTCCAAAGGGCCTCTCGGAACCTAAGGGGGCACGTGCCCCTATGCCCGCTTGCCTGCGCCACTGTAGATGAGTCAGTATTGGCACTCACTGTCAAGAAGAAGAAAAACTTATAAAACTTAAGGTTACTTTGAACTGCAATTAAATCTGTACAGTGTGCGAAATTACAACATACAGATAATAGCACTGTCTACAGTAGGAAGCGGTCTACCATATGCAGTCAGGGAACAGTCTACTCTTGTCAATCAGGGGCATTCCACGCATTCATTTCATTCGTCCTTTCGGCTCTGTATGCTTTAGCCGGGGGCCCCATTTGTCATCCCGCCGTGATATTCTTGGTTGCTCAGGGGTCATTCACGATGCTTTTAGTTATCCTTCTGACACACTCGCGATGTGCATACGCTCATGGGCCCTCTAAAATGGTCTAGCGCACAGCCAAATCTCTATCACCTGCTCAGGGCTCTACGCTTTTGTCGGGGTCCCCATCTGTGAACCTGCCTTGGCACACACGGTCGTTTGGAGCCTTCCAGATTGGGTCCTAGGTACTTCCTAGTTGACTGGAGGGCCCCATGCACTTCTCGGGAGCCCGATCTTTTACCCTGCTCAGGCACACTGGATTGTTTGGGAACCCTCCGCATTGAATTTTGAATTTGCGACGTATATCACGCTTGTGCATCACATTCTTGATGCATTTCAAATGCTGGGACATGACATACTCCTTCGTAATACGTAAAACAAAAGGTCATCAGCCATCAGCAAATCACATCGACCAGCCAGCTAGCCGTAAATAAGCAAAGAATCAAGTTTGTGCTTGCTTTTAATGAAAACATTACCTGTATCATCTCGTCTGTCGCATAATTTGCTGGCGGCATATGACATATGACCACAGAATTACCCTAACGGTGGTTAACCTCTGGGTTGAATGTCTGTTCACCCCGCACCACAACTATGTCCCTATCTGCAATTTCGTTTGATAAAACAGAGATCAGACGCTGGTGGTTTTGACTGAATATGTGATGCGTTATGCGCTGTTTCAGGTGGGCTGTGGGCGGCTCTTCGATGTACCGTCCGGATAAATCTACCAGTTGCTCTAGTGCAGACACTCTACATCCTACGAACTGCTGGACAATACAGAGGACTGCTGCAGAAACAAACACGTGACACAGAGCCTTAAGTCCTTGGCACATGTGGAAACCGAGGATGACGTTCAAAGCGAAGGGACTGGCACCTCCGCCAGACAGCAGAATGGCAAACCAAGGGTGTCGTCACCTATCGTACTGCAAAAACTCATCAGCCCATTCTGACGTGTGACGAGCCATCCGTGCACGTCCACACGGCCGCCAGCGAGGCGGCGCAGATCATGGCCGCTCTACGTACGCACTAAGAACCAGATCCAGCTGACACTGTGAATACGACTGGGCAAACAACAGACTTGTCCCCGCATGCGGCACCGGTCCGGCATGATGGGGCGGAGGCAGGCGAAGAGAAATGTCCTTATGGTGGTGTGGTCTGCGCTGACCAGGATATGACCGCGGTATTGGGCGATGGCTATGGTACGTGACCATTGGTCATACATGGGTGATTGCCGTGGTACGAGCCTGGATGTGGTTGTAGCAGTTAAAAGCAGCCCTTCCACTCTTCCTGTGCCGGCGGTAGCGGTGTTTATTGATGAAAACATTTTGATAAATTGTCCACTATAAAAGTGCGGCGTACCAGCTAATGCTCTTGGTCTGTTTAGATGCTGTGCTCCAGGTTACGCGCTCGGCAGACTGCTTGCGTAGCACCATTGGCATATTCTTTGGCCCTGCTTGGCCCGCAGAGCGGTCTTGATTACAAAGAGGTGGTACCACAAGATTGTGCATGCATCCTCGCAACTTCTTCGTGTTTCGCAAGCGGGAGATGCGGAGGAAATTGAAATAAATTACCCATATATATGCATTTAACCGTATTTGTTTAATCTTGGCAAAGCTAGGGAGTCTTCTGGATCCTTACTGTTACTGACATGACTGATATCACCTACATGTTAAAATAAGTGATGCCACAGGAACGATTGCTTAGAATATCGCTCTCGTCCAGGGTGTTAGTAAGCGCAGAACGTTTCACAACATTCTGCTCGCTTAAGTCAATGGTGGATTACTGGTCTCGTAACATTAAGACCCCGGTTCGGGTCTCAGCAATGTCAATGAGGAAAGTCGAGATTTGACCCGTAGCCGTTGAGAGGCCAGCGCCGCACACACTGCGAGATATTTTCCGAAATACTCGGAGGCTTTCATCGCCAGCTACCGCATGCCCAAACGTGAGCTCTGCTTCACATCTTCTTTCACCAATGAAACCATATGTGATGAAATTAGCCGGTTCATGCATTGCGCTCGACGGCACGGGCCAACTGAATGTGCTGACCATACGCTGTCCATACTGCTGCAGAATAACAATGTATGCACACATCCTCTTGTGTCTTAGTCGCATCGCTGTTTTGTCCAGCATCGCCATGGTCCAGGATGCCGAATGGCCACATGCATGTCTAAATGTTTGCCGCGTTGGAGTGTGATATGTGCATAAGGCAATCCAACTATCCACTCAAAGATGTGAAACCAGCTGTACACGGAAAGAGATGTATGCCCTGGTGGAAATGTTTGCTCTTGTCTCCGCACAATCATTTTTGCGCTGGTCGACTAGTCTCGCGCCTGCCAAATGCCCATTGATGCGCCTGAATATCTTCTGCACGGAGGACCGCCGGCGGGAGCTCGTGTCTTCCAGGCCAGTGCGTACTCCACGGTATTCCGGCTGATGCCGGCAAGTGAACGAGGTAGATTTGCGCCGGTGACGATAGCGAGTTGTGCGTGAGGGATATTAAGAGCAACTGTGACCAGACTATGGCACAATGCGGAATATTTTGGGTGAATATAAGGTCACCTGTAACCGGGCTTTGCGCTAGTGGCATTTTCATGGCTCCAGGTCGCTGGCTTTATGCACCAGCGCGTTGCATTCGACATTAATTTCGAAAAACGCGACATGGGCCGCTTCCCGGTCGAGTGCTTGTGTCGCCATGGGTCTGACGGTGTTGGACTGACTGGGTGATTGATTGACAGTACACGTGGCTCCTTCACGCAAGAACAGATAATGCGCACCATGTACGTGCATAACCAACCAGGTTCCATTTGCCGCGAATTGTTAAAGCCAACGACAGCGAACCAATATCATCGCTCATCCTCCATATCAACCTCCATATTTTCATGCAGCTGGCCAAAAATGCAGATAAATGCGACGGCGCAAGGACCGGTCCCTAGTTCGATGAGTGTAACTGGTAATCTGGTTTTGCTGTGGGGGGAAGGCCGGGCCGAAACTCATCGGTCAGGCCCCTACAATAATGACCCCCTGTGTCGGTCGGAGACCCGCAGTGCCTAGCAGGGTGTCCTGTGTCGACAAGGGAGCCCGAGGCTGTCAGGGAAACCTGTGTTAAACATATGTGGAAACCTGTGTTGTTAACTGTCCTGTGTCAGTCACGGTCCCCAATCGCTAACGACGGGCCCTCCAGCCCAATTCTAGTCATGGGTCCGTTAAGCTGACCTTGAGTCTTGGTGCGAATTTTTAGACCACCTGAGGCGATCAAGGATCTTGTTGCGATATGGAGGGTTACTGCGTCGATTCAGGGTCGATTGCGCGGGTCAGAAGACATCCGCGTCAGATAGAGGGCCTTCGGATCGACCAGGGAACCTGTTGCTAGAATGACATCCGGAAGGCACCCTGCGCTGAGACGGAATGGACGTTAAATCGTTTTAATCGACCGGGAACGATAATGTATACCCTAGTGTTCTAGATATGGTGTCCCTCGCCCGAAAAGCAATGCGTTTCATGCGTGTTGAATTGCGTGGGACACGATGGAGTCAAAAGTGAAAAAGGTCATCCGATGTTTGCCTGAAAACGTTCATTCTTGTTCAGAATCCACGAATGAAACACAGTGCATCAACACACTTGGAGCTTTCGCACTTCCAATCTCGGGAGCAAGGACAACAGTGGCCGGGGCTGCATTTTTTGGAAAACCGACTCGCGTTGATCACTGTTTTTCCTCCTGCACTCTCGTAATCTCAGGAGCAAGAGCAGCGATGCCGCAGTTGTAGGTGTCGTAAAACTGAAGGAGTTGAACGTCGCACGTAGCACCAGGTGGCGGGCGCCGCGCACGCAACAACGACCGTCGTGAAGTGATGCTTCCAAAAGTTATTTTTTGCATTAATTCATATCGTTTCAAGACTGGACCTGACGCTGCTTTTTCTGCAATCTTGAGGCGGCCCTCTGAACGCATTAACAGTTGACGCATAACGCATTAACAGTAACAGTCTGAACGTCACCTTAACGACAACACATTGACCTGGAAGTCACGAGTTTCTGCTGGCGATCCTCCGCTCAGATGTTAAGGCGCATCAACGGACATTTGACAGACACGAGACAAGCTGAACAGGGCAAAAACAGTTCTGCCGGGAAACAGCGAACATTTTCGACAGGGCTTACATCTGTTTCTGTGTGCAGCTGCCTCAGTATATTTGAAAGGATGGTTGGATTGGCTAATGCACATATCACCTTTGTCACAACCGAGTGCGGCGATCATTTTGACATGCGAGTGGCCATTCGGCAGCCTGGACCATGGCGATGCGGGACAAAACAGCAATGTGACTTTGAAATAAGGGTATATGTGTGCACACGCTGTTCTGCAGCAGTCTCCCGACAGCGCATGGTGATCCCGTTCAGCTGGCCCGTTTTATCGAGCGCAATGCATGAACCGACTAATTTCATCACATGTGGTCTCATTGGTGAAAGACGGTGTGAGGCAGAACTCTTAAGTTGGGCACGCGGTAGCTGGTAATGAACGTCTCCGTAAAGCTTTGGCCAAAAACACGTCTACACAATTTTAAAAATAATATTAGGCAATGGGAACACCCAGAACTTTGGTTGGCATTGACCACCACATCTGGCATCGGCTACTTCATATTTCAGCTGAGCTCCTCTCCCATTCAGAGATGTTGGACTCAGAACTCAGTGGCACTGGGTGCAGAGCCCAAAGCGGGTGCATTTTTTGACTCAAATGGAATGAAAAGTTCCGATAACAACTGGCCAATGATGGTCAGTCTACGCCCAAAACGGCCGTGCCGCAGGTTGGAGAAACACGTAAAACACTCCACATTTCTCCGTATAGAAGGGCAGAGTCCAAATTATCCGTTGAACTGGACGACACGACTTTGTTGGTGGCAGCCTAAATGAAGCAATACGGGATCGTGATAATGGCCTTGCCGCAAAGCCGGTTTCACAGTGACTGATATCCACCCAAAATATTTTCGTATTTCGCAACGGTTTCATCGCATTTCTCCAAAACGTTCGACACTGCACACGCCGCCGTTATCGTCGGTGCAAATTGTCGCGCTCATTTACTGGCGCATCTACAACTACACAGTAGCAGTAAAGCACGAGTTTCTGCCGGCGGTCTTCCGCGCAAAGGTATTCAGGTGCAACAATGGACATGCCGCGGTCGTAGCTAAACGCAGCGAAAATAATTATGCTACAACAGGAAGCAGATGCAGTAGCACCAATATCCGTTGCTAAGGCAAATGGCTCTATACCTTCGAATGGCCTTCTTTGCTTAGCCTTTTTTAGATATCGCTCATGTGCAGCGAGTATTTGAGGGGCAATTCGGCAGCCCGGGCCATAGCAATACGGAACAAGAATAGCATGACTGAACCACAAGGGCGCGTGGGCACCCATTGGTGTTTTACAACAGCCTCGACAGCGATGACCAGATAATCGAAGATAGCTTGTTAGATATGAAGCCCTCTCTTGCTTGGGCTGCGGGTGATGATCTTGGTGTTTCTATTCAAGATGTATGTTGCCATCATTCTGCTTAAAGGGAGTGTTCCGCATCTATATGGGGTTCTGAACAGAAAAACCCATCTTGCAGACCTTACGGTGCTGTTCACAATCCTGCCCTTCTTAAGACCTAAGCCTCTGCAGTCTCTGAGATACATGTTCGCAAAAAGGAAAAAGCTATATGGGGGGGGAGTATTTCAAGTCACTTTGGCGTTCATGCCGTTATAAAAACGAAATTCAAATCCTGCCGTTTCATAAGCCACGCGGCGATCAAGTCCAAAAAATAAATTGTCGAGGCGTTCATATCAGGCGTTCGTGAGTGCGATTTCCAGATATTCCGGCCGCCAAATGGCGACTCTCAATCAATGTTGTGCAAATTACGACGGCGTAATCAAACCACGGCGCATTGAGCAGCGTAGCTACTTAACAGTGAATTGTGCTGTTAAGAGCAGTTCTTTCACTTCAGGTGTTCCGCAGGATTGCCAAGAGTGCCAATCATTGTAAGTGAACTTGCTTCATCTCATATCTGATGCTTGCCTCAATATTTTTAAAGATGAAACATCCCTTGAAGTGGTTGTAGTGTGACCAATGTAGGCACAACTTGGACAGTACGCTCAATCAACAGAAGTACATCTTTTTAGGAGAACACAATTAGTACAATGCTCTCCCCAGATTGCACAGGCCTGCTGGCCTGTTGTGAGGGTCGGTGCAAACATGGGTGTATGCAGGTTTCGCAGTTGCGAAGCACGAGTGAAAAGCCTTGTCGTAGAAATTCATTGTATTACGCCGTAAACGTGATGTATGGTTTTGCACGGCGTATGTTTTACATCGTCGCAAATTTTGAATCCACCTTTTCCGCGCACATCTATTTTTTTTTTACTTTGCAAAATGTAATCACCTGCATATTAATTACATACAGATTGCATGAGGAGAGGGGAACTTTCTCCCAGTGACCCCACCCTCCCCCTGGAAGACGCTCCTGGACGCGCCTTACGTCCACATAAGCGTGGTAGCAAGAAGCGTAGCCACAGCACGGCCACAGGAGGCACCGAATCATGGGTCATTAGCCATTGCCATGCCACTGGACCATGTTCAATACCAGGCGAATCCAACGCCGCCGAAGGCAGCCCACAGACTGGTTTGGGATTGCACTCAAGCCGTTTCGGCCAGAAATGACCACTGCCACGCTATGGGATTAGCTCGCAGCCACTTTGGAGTAGGATACACCTTGTGAGTTCCTGCCCCAAACGAGTTTTTTGGAATAACTTCCCAACCTTAGTGGGTCGGCAGATACGGCATTGACCGCGGTTGTAGCTCTGGATGCAGGGAACGCGTTATTTAAACGGAAATGAACATTAAAACGACGGCCCCTCGCGCACGTCGTTTGATGATCATACTAAGTAGCCCCAGGCGATGAGATACAGGAGCTGTGTCACCCGCTGGACGGCCAACACGCGTCGCCAGCGTGGGTCGATGGTCACGGTGGGCGCGCCGTGCGGGCCGCGCCAGGTATCTTGGTCATCGCCTGCGTATCGACCGGCCACGTACCCTGGTCACCGCCTGCGTATGACCGGCCAGTGACGGCATTGACGTCAACACCATTATCACCACCGCCACGCATGGCGCACCGATCAAATTTTACCCAGCTGTTTGTAAAGACTTTTAGTGAGATTGGCAGACCTCCAGAGTCTTAAATTCGATAGAGTGAAACTGATTACGGCTCTGAGTCGCACCAAAAAGTGTTGGTTCCGAAACCGACCCACTTGTGTGGCTGTTTGATATTTTGGGTCCGTTCTGTCTGTAATGCTGCCAGTTTGCACTTGTTTTGTTTGGTTGTCTGAAACTGTGTGAAAACGTGGAAACACAGAATTGGCTACAAAGAGCAACTTCAGGTTCTAGCGGTATAAAGGGTTGTTCCCCGGGGTCGTTACGAGGTCATTACTCGTTCACGGAGTCTAATGTCATTCCAGGCTAATTTAACCGATCGAATGTATACTAGCGGTTCAGATCTGTACAAAACTTGGTCTGTGAAGACATCGCAAGCATTGAGCACGATTCTGAATTTTTTACGCCCCTGCCCGCATAGGTTTCCGGTCAGAAATGGCGTCGGAAAATGTTGCAGTGACGGAGAAGCGCTAAGTAAAACGATGGTGGTATGCAGCCCCGGCACACTTTTTCAACCAGAAAGGTACATCACGTAAGTAATGCGTTGCCCAAAATAATAACATAACGAGATATTGAGTTATTGGCATCATCATTTGATTACTATGCTTTTCATCACAAAAGCCCGCTTTTCCAAGTTGGCGACAATCCGCATTCGTTTGAAACCTCGATTTTCGTAATCGCCGTTCATCGATATATCATGAAATCATGAATAAAATTAGATTAATCGCTACATACTGGCGTAGTGCGGACACGGTCATAGCATGGTGAACCGGCGCGGTCCTTGCGGCCGGCCATCCCGCGCGCTATCCAGCCCTCAACCGGCCGGCCAGGATCGCACCGATGCTATCTGCAGTTGTTGGTCCTCTCCCGTGCTGGTCCAGAAACCGACTCCAAGTTCCCACGGTCTCATTGTTTGAAAGATGATGACGTCACGGGTTTCAGCCTTTTCAAGTCCTCCACAAGGGACACTCAGCAGATACGTCAAACCTGTCCCAGTTTCGTCCGTTTTTCATCTCGTTTCGTTTTTGCCCCAGCGGCCACGCCCGACAATCAGATGAAGTACCGCTTTCGCTTAGTACTGGCTACCATTGTTAAGGAGGTACCGCGGGGCGGGATAAGAGTGGGAGAGCGCGTGCGTGCTGAAGCGTAGCATGAAGTGAGCCGTAGTCTCTAGCGATGTGCGGCACTCCTTTGCACGCGCCCCGGTAGCCGGTGAAATACCCTTTGCTCGGGTGGGTTGTTTCAATTAAACCCCTAATATTTAGAAAAACTGCAAAACCTAGGCACACTGCATAAAATTGTGTCAAAACTTGAGGTTCTTAGGCCACGAACTTGGGTCAAATGAGGTCAAATAAGGCTAAACTCAAGATTGGTGTCCCATCTTGAACCTAGATACCTGTTCTAAGCGGAAGATCACGGGCGTTCATTCAAGGTCCCTTGTTGTTCCAAGGTTCCAAGTTTGAATTTGTTTATGATTTGTAGACTAAAGGTACCAAAAATCTACAAAATGCTCTGAATTTTTACTCGAATTATCGCTAGGGACTACGCCAGACAGTACATTCCCCAAAACAAAGGTTTGGTCTGGGTCATTTTAGGTCAGTGACCTTCTCTGACTTTGAAGAAGTTTATTTAACATATCAGTTGCAGCCCCTGCTGTCAATAAATTCGAAATGACCATCAGAAACTACCGTATTAAATATCTCCCCAGTAAAAAAGTGGATTAGCTTTGACCTCGGTCCGACCTTCGCACCTCACTCGGGGTCAATGCAATTTTGTTGTTTTACTTAATCCAACCGTTTTATTGCCTGAGAAACTATCTCAGATGTATGGCTTTGTTTAACACTCCGTTGACACATCAGTTTCAGCGTATCCTCAGAAATTACCTTCGCCGACAGCCGCGGCCTACTTTGACCTGCCATAGGTCTGCGACCTTACAAGGTGTTCATTCTTGGTGTTCATTACATTTAATTGGTATACCAAAAGATCCTTTATTCATTGACCTACAGCCAAGGGTGTTTGAAACTAATGCGTCGCAACATTCGGATAGCGTCTATTTGTAATCCAAGTCGCTAGAGGGTTTTCGTCCAGAGGCTTCCACGAGTATTTAGTGGCATGTTGCTGCTTTGAAAATTTTCCTAGTATTATTGAGGCCCCGGCGAACAGGGCGTAATCGGGTGCTGTTTTTCATGGTCTTTGTCTCAAGTAAAAGGTGGTGGCAGGGGTGGTACTTGACGTTTTTTTTTTGGGGGGGGGGGTGTGCGACGAAACCATGAACCTTGTCCATCCTATAAACTACGCACAAATATTCACGAGTGTTGTCGAATATACTCTGCGGTCGTAATTTGGACTTGATATAAGGTTGGGTACCATGGCTGAGGGTGCATAGCCATGTACGGGGAGACAGCCGTTCATCGTGTCTCACCGAACCTACCATCCCGCCAAGGCCCCGGTCATCCGCTACATCCTAGCTCTGTGACTGGCATGTGTGTATTGATGTCGGGCGTACCGGGGCCACGCTATGGCCGGGGCGTAGCGAGTGGAACGCTAACATCATCGGGCTCGTATGCTGACCAATGCGCTTCTCAATATGAATGCATCGTTGTGGGGAGGCGTGACAGCGCCAGACGGCGGCGCACAAACATCCAGCGGCGACCCGGCAGCCGTGCTGCGCACGCACACCATCATGGAGCCCCCTCCCCCACACACACACCGCCAAATCATGCACAGGCGAACCAGTGCCTTGGGTCTCGCCTTCATCCGAATAAAAACGGTACATCTATATCTAGGGCAGATATTTTACAGAATCATCAATTCTGTCTACCTAGGGCAGATTTTCTAGTGGGCAAGTTATACACGGTGGAAAATCATGTCTGGAACGGCCCCTACAGTTTTCTTCAAAATTATCTCGTCGAACCATTGACCAATCCTCATCAATCTAACTAAAGGAACCCTATGGACCGTGAATATCTCAAGGTCAAACCCAATGGGAAAAATATATAACGGAATTTTTCATTTATTTACCAACAAATATATGCCGGCTTGCATGTCATGTAAAAGCATTTGTTAACCCAAATACAAGAATGCAAGCATAAATTGCTTTACTTGACTAGGCGAAAGCTATCGATGGATGCCTGCATGTGGGGCAGCCCATATGATTGCCTTTAAACTTGCCCCATCGAACCATAGGCCGAGTTCATCACTCTGGTGGAAGAAACCCAATAGACCATTAACGTCTGAGATGGTCAAAACGCTCTCTGGTCACAACTGCCTCTATATTTGATGCACAGGGCCTCCTTAACGCGCTGACTACGAAAAATCATGGATGTTGTGGTGGGGTTTTGCGTAACTTCCGAGTTACATGGCGTGGAACATGCCGGTTTGATATTGCTGGGCGTCTGGACTGCATCCAGATTTGGTATACGGTGCGCTCTCATTACGCTAATCGTCAAAGTCATAGACTTCGGAGTGAGATTTTACGTCAGTTTCGGCATACAAGACGAGTAAAATACCAGCTTGATGCTAGGGTATGTCGTTTTCCGGGCCTTTCCATGCTGGTTCCGAAAGATTCAAGTTTTTGGGGTGAAGTTTTACACAGCTTCCGACTTACAAGACAAGTAACATGCCAGTTTGGTGTTGCGGAGCGTCTCGATTGCTTTAAAAGTTGTTGTACAGGGCTTCTCAACACGCTGATTCTGAAAGTCATAAGCGTGGTAGTAAAAAATGAAACCAGGATAAGACGCATCAGTTGAGTTCTTTATCTTTAAATTCCCCCAAAAACTCATGGGCTTATGTTGGAAGTTTTAGTTTGGAAAAAAAAACGAGCAGGGCAAAACTTTTGGGTTGCTTTAGACAGCTTATGTTGCCACAAACTGGTATGCTTCTCGTCTTATTTGGTACCGTTCGTTTTCAAAATGATCTAATTCTGGAAAATAAACAAAGTGTTGATAGAGCACGCTAGAAAACACCATTTCCAGAAACATGGGAAATAAAGTTTTTGTTCTAAATGATTTGGACAGGATTGACAATAAGGTTGCCGTCTTCAGGAAAGTCTTAGATACTCATCGCTTACCATGTTACGATTCGTTGCCACTCAGCATCCGAGCAGACTGCCTGCTCGGACACCTTACCGCCTTCGGATACCTATTCCGTAGTGACAGTTAAACGTGCGGATATCACTGTGCATTGTTGACGTCTTTAGAGATAAGAGTTTAAATCTTTATAGCTCTGACTGCTTTCATCGCCCCTTTACCAACGTTGAGAATTTGGTGGAATGCAACCCTAAATCGAGGGCCATGGTGAATCGAGGGAAAGCAACAAGACAACTGTTTACAGCTCAGGGAGACGACACTCACTGGTATAGTTCAGTTCGCAGAAACTCTGATCCGATTAGTTTAAATCGCAGAAACAACAGTCGCTGCTATAGTTAAGAGCTCGGCGTGACGAAATTCAAGAGTGTAGTTTTGGGCTAAGAGTGGCGACGGTCAGTGGCGGGTGGCGAGTCAGCGGAGTCGGCATCATCTGAGGTGTACACTGTGCGACCGTCAGTGCTATGTTTTGGGCTCAGAGTGGCGACGGTCAGTGGCGGGTGGCGAGTCAGCGGAGTCGGCATCATCTGAGGTGTACACTGTGCGACCGTCAGTGCTATGTTTTGGGCTCAGAGTGGGCGACGGTGTGGCGAGTCAGCGGAGTCGGCATCATCTGAGGTGTACACTGTGCGACCGTCAGTGCTATGTTTTGGGCTAAGAGTGGCGACGGTCAGTGGCGGGTGGCGAGTCAGCGGAGTCGGCATCATCTGAGGTGTACACTGTGCGACCGTCAGTGCTATGTTTTGGGCTCAGAGTGGCGACGGTCAGTGGCGGGTGGCGAGTCAGCGGAGTCGGCATCATCTGAGGTGTACACTGTGCGACCGTCAGTGCTATGTTTTGGGCTAAGAGTGGCGACGGTCAGTGGCGGGTGGCGAGTCAGCGGAGTCGGCATCATCTGAGGTATACACTGTGCGACCGTCAGTGCCATGTTTGGAGCTCAGAGTGATGACAGTCGGAGGCATAGCTTACAGCGCAAAGTCGCGAAAGTCAGCGGTGTAGTTGAGGGCTCAGGGTGACGACAGCCAGCCAAGGTTATAGTTTAGAGCTCACGGTGACGACAGTCAGAGGAATACTTGAGAGCTCATAGGGACGTGTCAGGTCACGACAGTCAGCGGTATGGTGAAGAAAGCGGTATAGTGAAGAGCTCAGAGTGAAGAAAGTTAAGGGTATAGTTAGGGCTCAAAGTGGCGACGGTGAGTGGCGAGTGGCGAGTCAGAGGAGTCGGTGCCACCTGAGTTTTTAACTATACGGCAGTCGGAGGTGAATTCGTGAATTCGTCGGAATTCGTGACGTGAATGGGTGGAGCTGTCAGAGGAGCTGAAGGATTCATGAAGGTAAACAAACTCAAGTAAAGTCGAAAATGTTCCAGCTCACCCACTCCATAGACCACAGGGGCTCTATGTGGGTCGCTTAACGATCCGTCCAGTTGTTTGTGCCGCCGGTCAATCCGAGGTAGGGCCGCACGGTTGCCAGTAGCGCAGAGCTCGGTCGATGGCAGGCAAGCACCGTCCGAGGGCTCAGGGGCCCGCTCCGTCCAACGCCACCGGACCGCGCTCCGTCACCAGCCAGGTCACAGCACGTGTGGTGCCGCGCTAATCTGAGGAATCGGAGAATGAACTGGGTGATGCCAGGGGCAGCCACACGCACCCCCCCCCCTTCCCCCCTTCTTTAATGCATTAGGGTTAGGCGCACCTAGCACAGTACGCGCAGGCATCTTAGTAGATGTGGTATCGCGGCAGACGGACGAGCCGGGCGATGCCTTCCCCTCGCCTTCCGGTTCAACCTGGCCAACCTGAGACGAGGAGGGGGCGTGAGAGAGGATCATATGCTCACCAGCGCCCGCTTAGGGCGCCGCAGTCCCCTGACGTCAGCCGGTCAGTGCCTGCCCAGCGCCCCAGCTCACCAACACCAGCGCCTCGGGCCGTGGCCGTCGTCACGTGAGCTCGCCAGAGCCTGCAGCGGGTCTGCACTGAGCTCCGAAGCAGCGCACGGCCGCACAAGCAGCCCCGCTGGGCGCAGTGAGCGTGACCTGATCTGCAAGGCGGGTTGACCTCGATCGGGTCATCCGGGTCGTGCTAGGGAGGGTGGCGGGGGTAGGCATAGCGCCTCTCGTCCCCCATTGGGAACGCTCTGCTAAGAACACGATCGAACTGTGCAGCCAGGGAGTCGTTTCCCGGCGCTGCCACCAGGTGCACGGCTTTAGCGACGAACGTCGAGGTGGCGCCACCGTACACGGACAGCGCAGAGCTGCCGTTCAACTGGGGCAACGCAACACCACGTGGGCGGACCAACCAGCGCCCCAACCATGGGTACGCCGGACCGCAATAATACGCGGCCGGCGTCAAGCCGTCGGAGAGTCGGCGCTCTCCGCCCCTGAGTACACACAACAGGGGAGGACGCCTGGCCGCGTGCTTCACCACTTGAATCAAAATAATGCGCAACGTTATGATGCTTCGGTATGCTGGTTTGCAGCCCTCGGCTATCATGTCCATTGTGCGCCTGTGACAAGCTCGATTTATGGACAGACTATTCGTCTGTCGCGAAGGAGAATGCTCTAACAGAATGCGTCGAGCGTTCCATTCCCAACTTTGTGCCCGACATTAAAAACATATCACAAGAACATAGTTTGGTGAAAACTCAGGGCCAGTTACGTCCAATGACAGCATTGGGTAGTGCCAATGCAGCAGCATCAAGTTACAATAAGCAAAATGATTTTAATCTTTTCGAGTCCAAATCACTCTGTCAGCATTTTGGCACAGCTTTACACAACTTTCTTTTTGGTAGCCCCAGAGTGTAGCCTTAGTCCACGACTACTACAATGGACACGATTGGCGTCGTCATGGCGACGGCGGAATCTTCCGAGGGTCATCGTCAGTTGAGTAGAGGACCCACTTCTGAGCTGTTTTAACCCGCACATTGCAGGCCTGCTAGCTTGAAAATGATACTGCCACTGATATGAATGACGTCAGTATAAATGAACGTTTTAGACTAGTACAGCGGGCGGCGAAGCCATCTTACCGAGAAGCGCATTAATTGTAGTTGAAACCAGTGCTCCGCTATAGACCATGTGGTACTTTGTTCCTCAAAGCCCAAACGCACTTCGAAAAGAGTCACCGTGCTCAACCCCATAGATAAGAAATCAGTCATAGTCCGACCTTTCGTTGAATTCGCGCGACTGCGTGGCATTTTCACGCAAGTCTTGTGCTGCATCTCTATGGAGATACTTAAGCTAGGCAATGCTTCTTGCCTGGTGATTACTCTAGGAGCCTGTCACATTGCCTGGTTGATACTGTGGCCATAACAGATTAAGAGGGGTATGAGTCACGTGACTATTAGTCGTGATCCAAGGCTGAATATGTGTGGCGCCAGGAGGAGGGGATGCCACAAATTTCTTGCAAGGGACGACCAAATCCGGGGCCACTAGACAGATCCGGCAACCTATCGGAACCCTACCTAAGAATTTTCCACGGACTTAATCCACTTTCTTTAAAAAACCTTGTCGTTGGTATATGCAATTGACAAAAACGTCTTAGTCTGTTGGGCCCCCGGTGTTTTTAATCGGGGTCATTTCTAAGTCCGTTGGGATTCGCTGTTTTCGTGGGAAAAAGGCATTTTGTTTGGAGCATCTAAGGCTCCGTACCTATAACCTACCAACAGGGCCTAGTGTCAGCCATGCGGAGCCACCTGGAGCCAGATATTGTCTTCTTTGCGCCTTAAGGATTCTCCTTTGGGTTTGATGGAATGTTCTGTCTTGGTCATCCGGAACCGCCTGTCAGCATGATGAGGTCTCCCATAGTTCCAGGGGGGGGGGGGGGGGGGGTGGGAGCTGGGCAACAAAATGTATTTGATTCCGACGGTATATTACAGAGGGGGGGGGCTCTCTTCTTGCCCCCTGATGGCGACTCCCTGGCATAACGTAAACCATGATGCAATAATTTAATTGTCAAAATGCGAGCTGGAAGCCGATGCCCCTACTTCCCTCAGTGGCATTTACTGGCCCGTTGTGGTGGACTAAGCAATAATGCATGAACAAACAAACAAAAACAAATGCAGAGTGTGACGCATCGCTTAATGTCAGGGTCATGCAGAACAGTGCTCAAAATGACCTTCATTTCAGTTACGAGAACCGTCACTGATTATGCCACCAAACACCATGCAGGAGCCTGTGAGAGCCTGGTCCGTTGCGATACAGCCGGGCGTTTCAAAGAAAAAGCGTGGCCAATGCGTTAGCAATCTTGTCTACAGCACTCTGTGGACTCAAGTCACACAGCCAGAGTCCGCCAGCACAGCTGCAATCCGCTTTAACAAATTTGTGACACATATTTTTCCGTCATCCTGGGACTTCTTGGGCAGCCGACGTTTTGTGTTACGCTCTGCGCACGGACCCCTTACACTGGTGGACCCTGTACCCGCCCCCTCCCCACTCCGCCCACTGGCCTCCCAGCGCGCACGTGACATCACTCCCATCTCTGCCGAAGAAACAATGGCCCGGGCGTGTCCAGGGCGCGGCCGCGGGCGTAAGGCGACCCCGTATCAGCGGGGCCGTAAGGCGGCAGCCGGAGGAGTCGGCGGCGGTATATACGGCCCGGGGGCGGCGGCCGCGCCCCTCAGACGCACGCCGCGAGGCCTACGGAGGAGCGCCGACGAGCGAGAACGCTGCGAGGGGAGCTGCGGCCGGCTCCGGACCGTGGCTAGGCCGCCGACCGAAGCGAGCTGCGACCGGTTCCGAACCGACGCCAGGCCATCCGCCGAGGGGAGCTGCGACAGGCTCCGGACCGTGGCTAGGCCGCCGACCGAGGCGAGCTGCGACCGGCTCCGAACCGACGCCAGGCTATCCGCCGAGGGGAGCTGCGACAGGCTCCGAACCGACGTCAGGCCGCCGAACAAGGGAACAACTCTAGGGTGCATCGTTTCCCGTAGTCCGTCAGAAGAGCTGTCAACGCCTCATTGAGCTCGCCGGAGAAGCGTTGGGACGGCTGCCTCGTCCGGAGGAGTGGTGGCCACCTGTTCCACCAGAGGGGAGGGAGCTGCAGGACCGTAGCGGGACGGTGGAGCCGCCCCACTTGCCAAGAGCCGCAGCTGCAAACGGCGATTGGCTGATCAGTGCGGCTGGCTTGACGGCGGAGCGATGCGGCTGACTAGGCACACCGCTCTTTTTCTCGTGGCCACTGGGTGAGTTGCACGCCTAAGACCGTTTGCGTGTTGCAGGAAAGACAGCAATGGTCGCGTGAGATGCACTGCTGCTGGATAATCGAATTGCGAGGTACGCGGCTTTAGGACGCCAGCATGTGATTCATGACTATAATTAGCATAAGTCACTTGAAAGGGCACTGGTGTTTTCGCCGCAGCGTGCTTTAAGCGCGTTCATGGATGCATCGATATCAAAACATAGTGGGGCCATATAATGAACTGCCCGCGAGTCAACGATCGATAATGGCACATTTCGTGACGCGTCGGACAAACCCCAATGATCATTCGCTTTTGCCGACAATCATTTGAACCTACCAGGGTCGCGGCGGTGCTCGGCTCGGAGAGGGACACGGAGACACAACTGCAGGAGGCGTTCACTCGTCTCACCGACACCACTGTCTACGACCGCAATGTGCGGCCGTTCCCCGTTGAGGACCAGCCGGTGGACGTATACACGCGCATGTACGTCTACTTCCTCAGCAACATCGACGCGCAGTCCTCGGTGAGAGAACCTTGGTGGCGTGTCCAGTCCCGGGTGTCTTATGGGCTGTGTCCGGTCCTGACTTGGTGGCGTGTCCAGTCCTGGGTGTCTTATGGGCTGTGTCCGGTCCTGACTTGGTGGCGTGTCCAGTCCCGGGTGTCTTATTGGCTGTGTCCGGTCCTGACTTGGTGGCGTGTCCAGTCCCGGGTGTCTTATTGGCTGTGTCCGGTCCTGACTTGGTGGCGTGTCCAGTCCCGGGGGTCTTATTGGCTGTGTCCGGTCCTGACTTGGTGGCGTGTCCAGTCCCGGGTGTCTTATTCTGGGCTGCGTCCGGTCCTGAGTGTTAATTGCGCTGTGCCCAGCCTTGAGTGTCTTACTCTGTGTTGTGCCCAGGCTTGAGTGTCTTACTCTGTGTTGTGCCCAGGCTTGAGTGTCCTACTCTGTGTTGTACCCAGCCTGCAATGTCGTTTTCTGTGTAATGTCCAGTCCTGAATGTCTTATTCTACGTTGCGCCCAGGCCTGCTTGTTTTACCTCAGTCGGGTCCAGCCCTCCACTCCATGTGTAGTCCCCAGTGAGCGACACTTTGTTGTGTCAAGTTTTTTGCTGGCGATTCTGCCTGGTACCCAATCCCCTGTGGGGCATTTCTTGTCGTTCCCAGACCTTGATGGTTTGCTGTGAGTAGTGTCGCGAGGTGAACCAATCAGGGTCACAGGCGAGTTAGCCTGTGTCGCGACCTGAGTGATGTATCCCATGTTGTGCTCATCCCCGTGGTCTATCCTGTGCCGTGTTGAGGCCTCAGCTACCTAGCCTGTGTAGTGTCCGGTCTTCAGTGTGTGGTTGTGTCGCGTTCAGACTCCGGTGATGTCTTACGCTCCGTGTTGAGGCCTCAGCTATCTGACCTGTGTAGTGTCTGGTCTTCAGTGTGTGGTTGTGTCGCGTTCAGACTCCGGTGATGTCTTACGCTCCGTGTTGAGGCCTCAGCTATCTGACCTGTGTAGTGTCTGGTCTTCAGCGTGTGGTTGTGTCGCGTTCAACGCCGGTGATGTCTACGCTCCGTATTGAGGGCCTCAGCTATCTGACCTGTGTAGTGTCGGGTCTTCAGCGTGTGGTTGTGTCGCGTTCAGACTCCGGTGATGTCTTACGCTCCGTGTTGAGGCCTCGAGCTATCGACCTGTGTAGTGTCTGGTCTTCAGTGTGTGGTTGTGTCGCGTTCAGACTCCGGTGATGTCTTACGCTCCGTATTGAGGCCTCAGCTATCGACTGGTGTAGTGTCTGGTCTTCAGCGTGTGGTTGTGTCGCGTTCAGACTCCGGTGATGTCTTACGCTCCGTGTTGAGGCCTCAGCTATCTGACCTGTGTAGTGTCTGGTCTTCAGCGTGTGGTTGTGTCGCGTTCAGACTCCGGTGATGTCTTACGCTCCGTATTGAGGCCTCAGCTATCTGACCTGTGTAGTGTCTGGTCTCCAGCGTGTGGCTGTGTTGCGCTCAGACCCCGGTGGTGTCTTACGTTCCGTATTGAGGCCTCAGCTACCTGACCTGTATAGTGTCCGGTCTTCAGTGTGTGGCTGTGTTGCGTTCAGACTCCGGTGGTGTCTTACGTTCCGTATTGAGGCCTCAGCTATCTGACCTGTGTAGTGTCCGGTCTTCAGTGTGTGGCTGTGTCGCGTTCAGACTCCGGTGATGTCTTACGTTCCGTATTGAGGCCTCAGCTACCTGACCTGTATAGTGTCCGGTCTTCAGCGTGTGGCTGTGTTGCGCTCAGACCCCGGTGGCGTCTTGCGCTCCGTGTTGAGGCGTCGGCTCCCTGACCTGTGTCGTGTCAGGTCTTTAGTATGTGGCTGTGTCGCGTTCAGACCCCGGCGTCTTACGGTCCGTGTTCGGTATGCGTCGTTACTTCCCGTTCTCAGTGAGCTATTCTGTGCGCCGCCCGTTGAGTTGGCGTCGGTGACTCAGCCTGTGTCGTGTTGAGTCTTCCGTGATTTAGTATGCATCATGTTCAGTCGTCGGTGAGTCGTTATGTATCGTATTCAGTCGTCGGTGGGCCAGTCTGTGTCGTGTCCAGTTATTGGTGAGCCAGTCTCCGTCGTGCTCAGTCCTCGGTGAGTCAGTATGTATCATGTTCAATCCTCGGTGAGTCAGTCTTTGTCGTGTTCAGCTCTCGGTGAGCCAGTATGTATTATATGCTGTCCCCGGTGAGTCGGTCTGTACTATGTCCAGTCCTCAGCGTGTCAGTATGTGCCATGCCCAGTCCTCGCTGACTTAATCTGCGTCGTTTCCAATCTCGGTGAGTCAGTCTATGTCGTGTTCAGCTTTTGGTGAGTCAGTATGTGTCTTGTCCAGTCCTCGGTGAGTCAGTATGTATCATGCCCAGTTCTTGGTTATTCAGTCTGTATCGTAACCAATGCTCGATGAGTCGGTCTGCGCTGTGTTCAGTCCCCGATGTAGTGGGCTGGGTGTTCGGTTCAGATGCAACCATTTACTCAGGTTATGGAATTTGAGGGAGCAGATTTAGCCGCATGTTTAGATACGTATGTTCTACAAATAGCATATTGAAGCAACGAAGGTGATCGTCGTATACAAAACTTAGTTGCTTCCTGTATTTTCAAGTTTCCGGATAGCTTCTAATAAATTTTCGGTTTCCAGATATCTGGTGAATGTTGAATGAGTACGGCTATCGATATTACCACGCATCGTTCAATTCAATGACCACAACGCACCCCGTAAGGTACTGTTTATGCTCTGTTGTCGGCAGGAATTCTTTGTGCAGTTACTGGTGCGTCAGAGGTGGAACGACCCACGGCTGAAGTATAACGTGTCCAACCGCTGCCTCCACGGGGAGGAGTGGCACAAGGTGAGCGGCCGGGCGCCCAACCCACGGTCCCGGACTGCCGGTTCCATCACGTCCCTCGACCGGTGGGGAGGGCAGCGGAACGGCGCCCGAGATGCGAAGACACGTGACGTGCTTTTTAACAGTTGAGTCGCTGACAGTGAACGCCGCGCAACGTATAGGTTCCAAGGGAATCGCCCCAGGAGCGGATGTGTTCTGGACATCCGCACGGCTCGACACTACCGTGGGCGCTGACGCGGCGTGGCGGAACCGTTGTCATGTAACGATGCCAGATGCAATACAATACGCACGGCCGGTGTGCCGTAGTTGATCATAAATGGTCGAATCTCTTGGTCGGCTCACAAACGTAATGGTGGAAGCATGCCACGGTATCCAAGGCAACAGTCAACAGAGCACGAGAACCCTTTATTCAAGTTGTTTGTCTCAGCCCTTAAATCGTCTAATCAGCCTTTAGTCTAATAACAAAAATGAGTGGCGCCACTGCAGCAGCCATCAAGACATGACAAGGAGATGCATTTTACTCATTTTCGAGTCTAACTTACGCTGTCAACGCTTTGTAACAACACTACGCTTCTTCCCTGCAGTTGTCGCGAGCACCGTCGTCATGACGAGTGCAGAATCTGTTGAGGGCCGTTGTCAGCTGTTAGGTAGTTTTTTATTCGCACGGCGGGTGGCAAGGGCCAGTTATCGAAAAGCGCATTGGCTGAAGTTTGAAATGGGGCGTCAGTACAACAAATGTGATGCTTCGTTTCCCAAAGCTAAAGTGCGCTTCGAAACATCCACTGTAGAAAACGCCTTAGGGGATAAAGCAAAGCCATATCATATGCTTCGTTAAATTCGCGGCATAATAGCTTCATGTTCTTTATCTGTTTTTTTGTAAACAGTGTTTCAAGTTTTTGTAGCATTAATTACCGCAAACATTAAAAAATGCACGTTAAAAAGGCAATGCATACTCAATGTGTTATTTTCATAGTGGTAAGCAGGAAGTCCAATTATATTTGTTCTGCCTTACTCCAAATATAAATTATGAGCTATTCAGAGGATTTTAAGAATAGTGACAATGCTGATCCAATCATACGCATCTGATGTAACAAAATGAAAAATACAAACCGGTGGCATACTCCCTTAAAGCCGTAAAACTCAGAATCCCAATCTGAGAATTGTGCATTGCAGTAACATGTTTAGTTCCACTGGATTCTATGGAAAAGGGAATTCTCTCTGCGTCGTCTTTATGTTTATGCCTGTGTTTTATGTTTTATGTTTATGCCATGTTTGTGCCTGTGAAGTGCTTTCATCCATAGTTGGTTTGTCACCTGCACTACTCTCAGAATCGAACGTCTTTTTGACAAGTTGTATACTCATGGAGTGATTGTGCTATGTTTACTTACAGATAACCTCATGCCCCCCCCCCCCCCCCACCCACCTTCCACCACATCCATCACAAATACAAATAAACGCTAACGCCGGTCACTAGTAAGCGTAACGCATAGTAGAGCATGCTACAACACCCATTCGCAGAGGCTTAACATTAAGCCGTTGAATTTAACATTAAATGGTGATGCATGAAAATAATTTCTCTCAGAAACATTCGTGTCTACTACCTGTTTTGATATTCTTATCCTGGGCTTATTATGAGGCTGTGATGAAAGCATTTAGGACGAAATAGCTGCATTACAAGCCTCGTGAACAGCCAAGAACTGCTTAAAAACATTGATATAAGGTGCACGCAAAAGGGCTGGCAAGCATCGTACCTAAATGCCTTTCATTTATGGTGTGGAAGGAGGCTCTGTTTGGAAAAGAGCTTCTGCTCCTACGCCGAGTGGCGGCTGCTTTGTCTTCCACCATCACACACACCGATGCCTCTTGCCACCTTGCCACCTTGCCCTCGAGGCCGACACAGCAGAAGACGTGTCATCGCCTTCTATGTGGCCCCGCTCTCCACTAACGTCGTCCGCTGCCTGAAGCGTTCCAGCGCCAGCACGGTCCCAACGTGGCGGCGGCTTGGCCGTTCCGCCTCGTTTGGTCGGTCCACCGGACTCAATAGCGATCGGGATGTGGTGCGAAAACGCCGCCGTTTTGGCGCTCGCTGTGCGGAGGCGAAAAACTCAAGGAACCGTAGAGCTCTCAGCAGAGGTGCATCAACATCGAATCTGAGGAGGCAAGCTGCAAAGACCTGCTACGTTTGTTAGCTGAAGCCCCGACTTGATGAAGGCATTTTTTACTGTTCTGTGATGACGATGGGCCTGTTGAGTCTTCTCGCATCCACAGGTTCCCCCCCCCCCCCCCTCTCCACCCCGTGAGGTGGAATGCCGTTTTCTCCTGATTGCCAAGCGTTTTGAATATCTGCAAATGAAGACTAAGTTAAGTCAGAGCATATACTCATCCATATAAAAATATTTCCTTAAGGTCCTGCAAAGTTTGGATTGATACCAATTATCATTCGTACCACACATAAACGACTTCGGCCTGGTTTACCTCAAAATGCATGACGGGATCGTCTTGACCAAGTTACGGGGCTTGACCCACCGTTTATTTGATCTTGATTGTCCTTATACAGATGCATATCATGCATCATTCGATACCTGTTATTTAATGTCAGAGTAGCGCTAACCTATGTGAATGGACTTAACATTTGGTATGATCTAGTTTTCAGCCTAAAATGACCGTTGTAAACATAGCGGGCGTCAGTGATGTTTACGTCATCACGTGGGTAACCGCTCAGTACATTTAGAGCCACCGTGTACGAGGAAACTTGCTTCAAATACAGTTAAGGACGCATCCTGCGTAAAGAATGGCTAAGCACCGACTTTTCATATTTTTGCCAAGAAGACCCTGCAAAATCCGGTCTTGCACAGTTCAAACTGTGTGACCCGATGAACCAAGAAATTCTAAGCATCAGGTCAAGTGACGACGGTTATTTCTAGTTAAGTAGGGCGGTGCGAGAGGCACCGCGTCCCATCGAACAGCTCGGCAGATGGCCTTTGAAACGAATGCTGGTGACCGTTGCACGGTGCCCCGTATTGGGTAGGCGGCGGGCGAGGGCGTGTGACCCGGGCGGCGCGGCGCCAGCAGGGCCGGCCGCCGCCTGGTCACGGTCTCACGTCGGCCATACATGGGGCCGACTCGGAGCGTCCGGGGTGGGGCCGCCGGCGCCGCTCCACGCGCCCAGCGCCCCTGCGGCTGAGGCGCCCAACCATACGGCCTGCAGCAAGGCCGGGCAGGCACCATATCCGTCTCCCGTTCAAAGTGCAGTTTCGAAGTGGAGCATTGGAAGCTAGTAATGTCCCCATCAGAACGCATGCTATCTTTTTGGTCTGCCCGGCGAATCATAATTGCAAACACGTTAATCGCATAATTGCAAATCACAGGAATTGATAGCGTCGAAGGAGATGCATTTTCAGGCGTTGTTCGGTCACAGCACCTACATATGTTCATGTGCAATCATGAGGATGTCGTATTTGATCTCAAGTGATTTCGGGTCATTATGTATGACCTACTATTATGACTATGATGCCTTATTCTCGCAATACCCAAAATCACTCCTGTTTATTGCCAATTATGCACATTATGCCTGCATTTCGTATTTGGTTGGTTTTGGCTAGTGTTTTGTGGAACATTATGTCATAACTTACATTATATTGCATTTATAATATTATATATATATATATATATATATATATATATATATATATCTAAGCATATGTCATTACTTGCTTTTAGCATTGCGGACATTTCTAACGATCATGGTTGTAACCACCGGGGGGCCAAGGAGCCACTATCCCCCCATTTCCCCTAAAAGGTCTGTTGTCCCCTCCAACTTTGCCCGCAGAATGCAGGATTTTACGCTTTCCCATTTAGCATGTTATTTTCAGGGCAGGTTGTCCGTCCGATTCTAGTTGGGCCTCCAATCTTGATACGTCCTACCCGATCTTAGAGTCGTGGTTGCATCCATGGTGGCGAGTATAATTGTGTGCAACAATCAGTTACAGAGAAGAACAATGACACTTTGCAGCGATTGCCGGAGCCATAATCCGGTCCGTCAATACGTGATATACATGCTTTGCCATTGCCGTGGGTGGTGCAGTTAGCATATAAAAAACAATTCTGTGCAACGGTCCTATTTGGCCGCAGACGCGCATGTGGGTACCCACTACCTACTTGGTGAACCAGAAGGACGCCCAGATTATTGACGTCAGCACAACCAACACGTTCGTGTCCGTCTGTCCGGATGGCGGTGTCCACTTCAGCTTCAGGTACCCGGCAGACGTCTTCCCTGATGCTCGTGGCCAGTGTGTTGCCTTTGTTTGTCCAGATATTTGTGATGTCAGTCTGATACATATGCAGTTGCGATAAGCTTGTCACTGCGCTCTTCTGAGACGACTGGTCTGCCAAGCGCATACATGTCCCTGCAGGCATGTGCAGCTTTGTTTGCTAACATGCGGATGTATACGGATTTGTCTCGTTTGCTACGCGAACAGAGTAGTTCAGTGAATGTCAGTAAATTGCCTTGCGTTGCTTCCTTCAAGGCTTGCGATTTGCTCCATCTAATTTGCTGAGCGTTTTACAGAGTGAAAACAACTTTGTTCTGCGACATGTATTTGAAAAAGTTCCCGTTCGACAATCAAGTATGCCAGGTTCTGCTGGAGAGTTGTACGTATTTTTTTTCTCAACTTTAACAGATTACAACTTTAACAGATTTAACAGAACTTAAACTTATTATTCCATAACTAAGTCTTCGTCAGGACATGTTATGCCTGCTATATTTTTCCCTGGCCAGTGATGTCAGTGATATTTGATGTGTGTGATAGTGATGTCAGATTGTTGTTGCAAGTTTGTTTGTGCTGTGCACGCGCACCATTTGGTTCCGCCTATTTTGAGGTGTTATTTAGCATCTTGGAGGCATCATACATGGGCCAGTAAGGTACGAATGGATCGATGAATTTACACCTTGTTCGTGAGTAATGTTTCGCCGCCTCACCAAGTCTCCTGCGTTTTCAGGGCTGCACACCACCCAAGATCTCGTCATGACATGGGAGAGTGACACACCGATTTCAAGCAACCCCATCGCCCTGGCGGAGTACGAATTGACCTCCTACCGTGTCTCCAACTCATCCTTCCACTTCCCCAAGAGCTCCACCTTCAACGAGGTCCAATGGCGGACGGAACGAGATGGTGAGCGACAAATTTATGGTGGGGATGTAAGGCGTCGTAAACGTGTGTGCCCGCACGATCAACCCAACCAGTTGCCCAACCGATTATCTCAGCAATTCACTTCACTCCCACAGCGTGGGGTAGATAGCTCCCACAGGGTGTGGAAGTGTTTTATGTTTATGTCATGAAAATTGGCCCCATAACCCTGGTTACTATGACGCCATGCGGCATATGAGACGAATTATGCAGTTGCTGAGCGTGTACTCAACCTAATAACGCACGAGATACATTATACGTATTATACACATCACGTCCCCGACGCTTGCAGGAGAGAACACGAATTGCTCGACCCTTGCGTTTTGTCTGATCGACCCTCACGACCAAATTGCTTGCATCCCATCCCACCGTTATTCATTTCTTCTCTTTGGTATCTAAGTCATGAGCTAACCTTATCACTTGTAACAACCGTCACAAGAAGAGACCTTGCGGCAGATATGCTTGCAAGCCGAATGATAATAACTGTTAAGCGTCGCCACACTTATCCTTCCACAACGGCTTGTTTGGCCCGGCACCTTAGCTATAACGGCAACCAGACCACACCGCATTACTTACTGAGCTCTGGCACCGCAGCGGCACAACTCTCCTGATGTGATAAGGATAGGGATATGATATGATAGGATAGGATAGGATGGAATAGAATAGGATAAGAGTCTAACCCGTCCGTCTGCCGGCAGTGGCCACCTACAGTCGCCTGATCCTGAACTTCTACATGTCCAGGGAGCCCGGCTACTACCTCCTGGACTATTACATTCCCAGCGGCCTCCTCGTCATCGTCTCCTGGGTGTCGTTCTGGCTCAGTCCTGAAGCGGCACCCGCCAGGGTCACACTAGGTCAGCGCGCTGCCTCTCTTGTTCACACGCCACACACTCTGCATCCAGTGTCCTCGGAAAATGATGACGCTGCGTCCGAGCACTTTTATCGCCGTCCCGCAAGTCTCCGTCCGAGAGCATTGGTGAAGACGGAGTATAACGGGTGAAGCCAGTCGGTTGCTGACTACTAAGAATAAAGGAAGAAACGGCGCTTGCTTTGTTAGATGACGCAGCCTGCATACTGTGCACGACTATTGTAAAAGCACGATCAGATATTGCTGGGATAACTGGAAGTGATGCATTTGTGGATACACTGCGCTGTTTCATCACTACGTTACAGGCACCAGCACGATGCTAACGTTCATCACCCTGTCCAACTCCATCAAGAATTCGCTGCCGAAAGTGTCCTACACGAAGTTTGTCGACATCTGGCTGTTCATCTGTACCACTTTTATTTTCCTGTCGTTGGTGGAGTTTGCATTCGTAAACACCATTCACAGGCGCAGGTACAGTGCAGGCGCCTTCTGTCCGATTGGCGCGGCAGGCCACTGACGGCTCAGATCGGCTGCTCAAGCTGTTCTCTGCATTGTCTGTGCTTGATAACCTAAGAAGTATTAGTATTCACATGCAGTTGCATAAAATTAAACAGCATTAGCGTGCACGTTGCCACTGAGCATCGCCGCGCAGCTGTTACGCAGCTGTTACGCAGCTGTCGCAGTTACGCATGTTACGCAGCTGTCGCGCTTAACGCAGCCAGTCGACCCTGGATCTTTCATTAGGAAGACTTTAAAGATCAAACAGCGATGTACGGAACAAAAACATCCAGCATTAAGTATTTTATTTTTCCTCTCAAAACTCCGAGCTCAAACTAACCTCATGCATCAACGTCATGCATCCTCAACCTCAACGTCATGCATCCTCACAGGAAAAACGTCGCTCTAAAGAAGGTGACCACCAAGCACGTGCTGAAGTCGACCCTGAGTCCCAGCGCGTCACGAAACAACCTGAGCAAGTACGGCCCTGCGGCGCACCCCCGGCTCTCCAGCTCGTGCAGCACTCTGGACAAGCTCGGTCACACCAACATGGCCATGTCGCAGGGCTCGCTGCTCGTACCGCCGTCACCGAAGTCCCCGAACACTCCCAGCGTGTTCTTCGTCGGTGTGGAGGAGGTCAGCGGCGAGTTTGACGTCGGCTAGGTTTACAGACGTGGGGTTCGGAAAGGCGCTCGGGTACGCTCAAGGATACTAAAAACAATCTTCGGTGGTCGGTGAGGACGCTTGGTAGAGTCGGTCCACATAAGTGAGTGAGATGTTGCATCACTGAGAGAAGTGAGCAAGTAATTGTTGTCAAATATTCCTGACTGTGTGTAAGCAACATGAGACAAACGTGAGTTGGGCCTTAGCACCTACCTTTTACGTTCGCAAGACATAATTACAGCATGCAATGATAGAAGAGTCTATTTGTTTTCGATTACAGCCATGCTATGAAATTATGATACGTGACCAACATGACCATGAAATGGCTGGCATGCCGTACAAACTGACGCTTGCGTCCGGCGCAGTTGAACAACAACAAAAACATTAGACAATACACCAACCACCGTTCTTGTACGCCTCTTCAGGACATTAGCGAGTCAGGCCAGGCAGGAACGAATGAGAACAGCAACTACCTGACGGTGAGATCGTTGGACTCCTACATCGGCCCCGACAACGCCAACTCGACGGTCACCTCTGAGAGCGAGCTGGGCCAGACACTGGGGCCACAGGTAAGCCATAGTTATGAGCAAGGTAGCCGGTGTTGTACTACCCCGATCACACGTGGTCTATGCTGATCCCACCACACCCGGCGGTTTTCTTCAGTGGTATACAGTCATCGCTTGTTGGCTGGTTACAGTTGTAGGTCTCTTTAACTTGTTTTTGTGAATTCACGCCCGAAACTTCCAGCGCTAGTGCATAAGCCTGGTCCGCGTACCAAGGATCGCATCGTGGAATTTCGGCATGCATGTGATTATGATGATTGTCCTCCAAAAGAGCTGCTCACTTTTAGCTTTTTGCCTATTTTCTTCTCGCCTTCGATTTTTAAACATGAACAGTCATGTCCGTAGGTGCTGTAATGTACTTCAAACTTGAGCCGGGCACAGCTGTAACAGACAGGAGCCATTAATCACGCCGCGCACCTGTCCGGTGTGAGGCCTGCAGCGACATCACGCCCCATCCACCCTGTATCCACCCGCCGACGCGACCCAGACCCTGCGTGTCGTACGAGCGCGAGCCCACTCGACCGGCCCGCGGACGAGCGTCGCGTTTCAGGCAAGGAGCCTGGGCCAGAAGCCGATCCAACAAAGACGAGCGTCGTGTTCCAGGCACGGAGTCTGGGTCAGGAGCAGACCCATCACAGATGAGCGTGGTGTTCCAGGCACGGTGCCTGGGTTAGGAGCAGACCCATCACAGACGAGCGTCGTGTTCCAGGCGCGGAGCCTGGGTCAGGAGCCGATCCAACAAAGACGAGCGTCGGTGTTCCCGCGCCCCTTCATCGAGATGACGCCACCACAGATCGCCAAGTGGATCGACATCCGCAGCCGCTGGCTCTTCCCTCTCTGCTTTCTGGGCACTAACATCGTCTACTGGATCTTCATCGCATTCTAACTGAGATATAGCGGACGAAAAATGGCGTATGGTAGGTAGGAAAGAGGCGAGTCGTTCTGTCTGGCCAACGTGCAGAGTTGAAGAAGCAAGTTCGCACTCACGGCTAAGGGCAAATGATCATTTGCTTAAATTTCCAATCCCCTCCCACTCACGGCTTCTGCGAGAGAGGGACAATCGCTTAACATATCCACTAGTTTAAGGCGGTGGGCCAAACTTTTGCCTTATAGGTCATGGAGAGCGATATTTTAGAGCTGCTGTCTTTCATGAGATTGCCGACACGAGCGAGGTCGGCATGCCGGGCGTCAGCTGACGGTGACTCCTCTGTCTGTACTCTTGTCCTTCACGTCTGACGTACACCACTCGCTTTACGATCGCGGAATGATGAGGTGTGCCCCATATCGGTGTGGGCTGCAAGTGCCGCGGCAATCCGCCGGCGTCGGGAGGGAGTGGCGCCCATAAACCGGACGCGCGACCCGCAGCCTCGCACGATAACAGATTTATTGACAGCGCGGCGACGCCGTCGATGGCCAATTCGTCAGGCGGACAATAACTGTCGAAGTCGCCGACAGGCGGGTGGGAGTCCCGCGGCGCTATCGCCACGTGACAGGACGCCCGCGGGTCTGGCTCGACCGCACCCGCCGAGTGCTGACTCAATGTCAACGCCAGTCAGTGCCGATTGCGAGAGGTACGCTTGCGAGCAGTTGCAGCGAGCGTGGCCTTCCCATGGGTCGACTTCCGGAGAGGCTAAGTGCATGGAGGCGCTAAGTCGCCACACAGTATCGCACCGCAGCCCGGCGATGACTTGATGTTGGTGCAGAAGGAGCGTCGATGTAGATGAGTTGACCTCGTGGGGAAGGTCACGGCGCCCATGGGAGAGCATTGTTCAAATAAGATGTCGCCCCAGAGTTTATCATAGTTCTTGGGCAGGACATCTGAGCCCCTGGCGGAGCAAATCACATGTACGATGCACATCAGGTGGGTTCTATTAAGCCGCCATCCTTGCTGCAAGTGTTGTGTCGGGTTGCCAGGGTCGATATCAGCTTGTACGATGTGTTGTGATATCCTGTGCGCATTGACGCGACCGCGTAAGATTGCACGTTCCCGCATTCAGTTAAGAACAAGGCTAGTGCCAGTAGGCTGGCGCAGTTACGAGCTTGAAGGACAGACATCGCTGATTCCGAATCAATATGTTGGTATGTGCGCAGATTGGTGGGTAGGGATATGGTGGTAGCAAGGCGATCAGCAGCTGGCGCCACATTACGGTGTGTTATCCACTTATAACGTCCTCGCCCCCCTGGCCAAACGGCGACACGCGGCAGGTCAGAATAACCGGACCGTTTCTGCAAACGTGATTGATCAGTCAGCTCAGTATTGGACATCGAGCTGCGTCCGCCAGCCATAGTGGTGAGCAGATAACTGTGAGATCGCGTGCGGTTTCAGCTGCCCAGCGCCCCGTTGCATGTTGGCATCAAATACACATGCCTGACGTGGCTATCAGTCATATCTCCCTGTCCTGAACATGCGCGGATGCCACCATTCTCAGATCTCACGGCATCCAAACGTTGAAGTAGGCCACCAACAAGCACGCAGCTTTATACTTCGTCGTAGTGGTCAGAGTAGTGCCCGCCAACTTAAGCCCTCATTGCCAGGGTTTCATCGGTGATTTGCCCGACTCACAGTAGCTCAAGATGCATCGCTGCAAGGACAATTCAGTGGGCATGCGTGTGCCATATACGGTTGAAACCCAGAGAATAGAAGAATAATAAATTGAAAGTAATCACCCATAATGAGCTTATGACCGGTTTTGTCCCGACGATTGCCAAGTGACATAATTATGACGTACTTGGAAATATCGAGATGAAGCGTTTTATAATTTGGCGCTTAATGCTTTCATAGAATAATAAAAGAAGTGGGTACGTAGCCTCATGTATTGCATAGTTCCCTCAGCGACCGACAAGACAGCGCTACCGTCCTACAAGCGGCTAAAACAGTACCTGATTAGCCATTCCCGATGCAGCAGCTGTTCTGACCACGGCACTACTAAACGTGCCAACAGATCAAACCTACACGTTGGATGGGAGGCTTCCCATATCTGTTTGAGAGTTGCAGGCCAAATACAAGCTGCGAGGTTAAGAAGTGGCGGCACGAGTCTCAACGATAGTGGCAGCACAGGAGCGTCTACCAGTGAGCGCTGCCGGCCTGTAAGACAGATCACGTTCAGCCCGCACACAGTGAACACGCTCGCCAACGACAGCAGCTAGTCCGCGTCGTCAGATTTCAGGCGTGGTTACCACCGGACGGGTGACATTTCGCGGTTTGGGTGCAAGCCATTGTGAAAACAAAAGACTGGGACCGCAATGGCTTCCTGAGTGACGATAACCAAACCGACAAAGCTGACGATAACCAAACCACGATTGCAGCTGACCACGAGAATCAGCATAGAGCGAGATTGAAGGAGCAAAGCACGACGATCCACAGGGAAGGAAAGCATCACAATCCAATGAGAGCCAACTCCCAAGACGGACCATTTGTACTGCCACGCACATGCAAGGGGACAGGCGGGTCTCGCGCCCTGCATTTCGTCACGTCTGAGCCGCCAACCAACAATCCAGACCGAACGTAAGGGGCAGCAGCGAGGACGGCGACACCGCGGTCAACGCTGACACCCTGAACAGAACCGCGGACGGCAGGCCGCGCCATAAACTCGTCAGTGCCATAGTGCGGCTTCACAAGAGGGTGCGCCAGTCGGCGTCTGCCAAAAGCCGGGCCAATCACAACCGGGACTAGAAGCACAACCGGACTATGCGGTCGCTATCTAATCACACATCTAGGCAACGTATTCTGTACCAGTCTGTTTCTGATGACGTGGACATCGGACGCCGCTGACGCCAGTCCAGTAGCGACGTCGGTACGGCACGCTAGCAGGGCGGAGTCCACACAGACTAAGACGCAGTCGTCGGCACTGCCCGCCCGCCGTCCCGTCCCTAGGTAAAGACGGTCACGGGGACCTTGCAAACCATCGTTTTCGCAACGCAGAGTCAACCACCATAAAGTGGTGGTTCATTACGGCGAAAGCTACGTCAAGCCATTCCGTGAAGCGTCATATGTGCTGCTATGACGTAAGAGCAAACGAAGCCGACCACAATAAGTCCGCCTAATCCACCAACAGCCGGTACACGCCCCGGCGGCGGGAAGTGCACGATAGAATCGCGCAGATCTATCAGCCGCGGACATATCCAAGCAAAAGTTCTTCGAAAGGGACTGGTCGCACGTGTGCTCACACGCTACAGGAGGCCACATAGCTATCGACGACACAAAGACTGTGCTGTTTTCTACAATGGTGTTTTGCGGCGATGTCTATTGCAACAGCAAGTGCATAGACCTTCCGTTCGCAGAGCCCTTTAGACCGAATTACGAAGCCCTGGTTGCAACAAACGCCTGGCCGCGTTACCGCATTCCCGCGTCATACCATAGCTGCCCCGTCGCCACCTCAATTTCCCAGTTAATCCCGCAACAATCCACAATAACAAACCCGGCCTCCCGAGCCCGCCCCGCCCCAGCTACCAAGCCCGGCCTCCCGAACCCGTCCCGCCCTAGCAAACAAGCCCGGCCTCCCGAGCCCGCCCCGTCCCAGCCCAAAACAGCCCACGGACAGCACACAAAGGCGCCGATTGCATTAAGCTATTGCACTGCAGCGTGGCCGGCACGGCACGGGCCAGCTGGTCATGAGCAGCCCGTTTTCCTCTGGTGTCGCCCGGCGCGCGGGCTGAGATCAGGGCTCAGAGGGCGGCGCGGGCCCGCGCCAGCGACGCCGCCGCCTCCGCCATCTCGCGGATCGATTCGGAGGCCGCGATGGTCTGAGTGGACAGGTACTGCTCGCTGTTGTGCTGCGTCTGGTCCAGGAAGTATCTGACGGCGGAGGGCGGGGGAGTGTCGGAAACAGGGCGACGGGAACACCGAAACGGCGGGCACCTTTCCCAGAAACGCTAGAAGGGCTGGGCAGCCAAGTCGTTTATTAGGCAATGGACAAAGGCGTGGCATTCAGGGGAAACCGCGTGGCACTGAGCGAGATTTATGACCGTGAAACAGCACAGCGGACATGTGCATGCTTTGTGGACACGAATGGCCATTTACAGTCTCGTGATGATTATGATTTGGGGGCAATGGGTGCATCGACTGCACGAAGTCATCCAGCGCCTCACAGCGCACATGCAATCACATCTCGCGCACAGTCGTGACTTGCATGCAGCAGCAAACTCGATGAAAGGCAACAGCTCGAAAGGCTAAATCACACATTCACGCTCATATCAGTCACCAGACCAGCGACAACCAGCACCTGTCATGCACGGCGGTACGGAAAACTTCCAGCCAGCGTCGACTTACCTCCGACCAGCCAGGCCCCACCACAGCATCAACCGTTCCGGCAGCCAGCCACGTGTGACGCTGCCACCTCCCTCCCCTCCTGACCACCGCCGCAGCGGCACAGTCGGTGGGCTGCCTCGCCAGCTCCGGCCCGGCGCCGCCGGCTCACCTGTAGTTGACCATGATGCCGCAGGAGTTGGTGAGGCCGCGCGGCGTCAGGTCGGCCCGCCAGTTGAGCCGCCACATCACCGCCCCGTTCCGCAGGTGGAAGTTGGCTGCGGCGCGATGCGACGCCGTCAGCGACACGCGCTTGGCACGGCGACCGACCGGGAATGCGGACGACACGCCGAGCGAGTCGCGCCGCTCGAATGTGGTATATCAAGGCCAAGTGGGAAGCCCGTCATAATGTGCCGGCCAACGTCAGCACCTGGCAGTGATCAGCAAAACGACAACCGCACCGCAACGCTTTTGCTAGTGCAAACATTCTAACGCATTTCATTCGTCCATCACCACGCTACACAGCCCAGCACGCCTTCGCACCGTACTTCAACGCATCTCGCACAACCCGTCGTGCCCCGACAGCTCTACCAGGGGCTTCCCGTGAGCGCCGTCGGGGTCTCGCTCACCGACGCTGTCGAGCGCCGAGCCGCGTCGCTTCTCGCGGTACAGGTAACGCGCGCAGAGGCGCATCAACGGCGGCCGCAGTAGCTCGCATAGCTGACCGTCCTCCTCGAGCCAGCCGCACGAGCCGACCAGGCGCCGCAGCTGGCGCAGCGCGTCCGCCGGCCCGTCCGCCTCCGCCAGCTGAGCCAGCTCGGCCCACTCTTCCGGCTTCAGCAACTCGCATTGGCCTGACGGGGAGACAGGGTCAGTCGGCGGGCGTAGGAGGAGATGAGGTCAGTCGACGGACGTGGGAGGAGACAAGGTCAGTCGGCGGGCGTGGGAGGAGATGAGGTCAGTCGACGGACGTGGGAGGAGACAGGGTCAGTCGGCGAGCGTGCGGGGAGACGGGCTCAGTCAGCGGGCGTGGGAACAGACAGGGTCAGTCGACGGACGTGGGAGGAGACAAGGTCAGTCGGTGGGCGTGGGGGGGGGGGGACAGGCTCAGTCGGTGGGCGTGGGAGGACATGAGGCCAGTCGGCAGACATAGGAGGAGACAAGGTCAGTCGGCGGGCGTGGGCGGAGACAGGGTCAGTCAGCGGGCGTGGGAACACACAGGGTCAGTCGGCGGGCGTGGGAACAGACAGGGTCAGTCGGCGGGCATCGGAGGAGACAGGGTAAGCCGGCGGGCGTGGGAGGAGACAGGGTCAGTCAGCGGGTGTGGGAGGAGACAGGGTCAGTCAGCGGGTGTGGGAGGAGATGAGGTCAGTCGACGGACGTGGGAGGAGATGAGGTCAGTCGACGGACGTGGGAGGAGACAAGGTCAGTCGGCGAGCGTGGGAGGAGATGAAGTCAGTCGACGGACGTGGGAACAGACAAGGTCAGTCGGCGGGCGTGGGAGGAGATGAGGTCAGTCGACGGACGTGGGAGGAGACAAGGTCAGTCGGCGGGCGTGGGAGGAGATGAGGTCAGTCGACGGACGTGGGAGGAGACAAGGTCAGTCGGCGGGCGTGGGAGGAGATGAGGTCAGTCGACGGACGTGGGAGGAGACAGGGTCAGTCGACGGGCGTGGGAGGAGATGAGGTCAGTCGACGGACGTGGGAACAGACAAGGTCAGTCGGCGGGCGTGGGAGGAGATGAAGTCAGTCGACGGACGTGGGAGGAGACAAGGTGAGTCGGCGGGCGTGGGAGGAGATGAGGTCAGTCGACGGACGTGGGAGGAGACAGGGTCAGTCGGCGGGCGTGGGAGGAGATGAGGTCAGTCGACGGACGTGGGAGGAGACAGGGTTAGTCGGCGGGCGTGGGAGGAGATGAGGTCGGTCGACGGACGTGGGAGGAGACAAGGTCAGTCGGCGGGCGTGGGAGGAGATGAGGTCGGTCGACGGACGTGGGAGGAGACAGGGTTAGTCGGCGGGCGTAGGAGGAGATGACGTCAGTTGACGGACGTGGGGGGAGACAGGGTCAGTCGGCGGGCGTGGGAGGAGATGAGGTCAATCGACGGACGTGGGAGGAGACAGGGTCAGTCGGCGGGCGTGGGAGGAGATGAGGTCGGTCGACGGACGTGGGAGGAGACGAGGTCAGTCGATGGGCGTGGGAGGAGATGAGGTCAGTCGACGGACGTGGGAACAGACAAGGTCAGTCGGCGGGCGTGGGAGGAGATGAGGTCAGTCGACGGACGTGGGAGGAGACAAGGTCAGTCGGCGGGCGTGGGAGGAGATGAGGTCAGTCGACGGACGTGGGAGGAGACAGGGTCAGTCGGCGAGCGTGGGAGGAGACAGTGTCAGTCGACGGACGTGGGAGGAGATAGGGTTAGTCGGCGGGCGTGGGAGGAGATGAGGTCGGTCGACGGACGTGGGAGGAGACAAGGTCAGTCGGCGGTCGTGGGAGGAGATGAGGTCAGTCGACGGACGTGGGAGGAGACAGGGTCAGTCGACGGGCGTGGGAGGAGATGAGGTCAGTCGACGGACGTGGGAACAGACAAGGTCAGTCGGCGGGCGTGGGAGGAGATGAGGTCAGTCGGCGGACGTGGGAGCAGACAAGGTCAGTCGGCGGGCGTGGGAGGAGATGAGGTCAGTCGACGGACGTGGGAGGAGACAGGGTCAGTCGGCGGGCGTGGGAGGAGATGAGGTCAGTCGACGGACGTGGGAGGAGACAGGGTCAGTCGGCGGGCGTGGGAGGAGATGAGGTCAGTCGACGGACGTGGGAGGAGACAGGGTCAGTCGGCGGGAGTGGGTCAGACGCCAGCGAAGGCAGCAGGAGCACTGGATTGGTAATTCAAATCACCAAAACAGAGCATTCAGTTTCTAGGATATTTGGCCTCGAAGTCCTAAGTCTAGCGAGACTAACAGCACGACTGCATCCATCAAGCGTCGTTCAGACCTTCTGAAATGCACAATTACATGCCATTATGCATGTCAGCTATTGTCTTAACGGTCTGTAACCAATAAATATGTGCAAATATAAGCCAGGTGAATATAGTTATGCAATATTGGAGAGAGCATTTGGCCAGTTTTCCACATTTCAATGGCAGGCAAATATATACCTTACAAAGCTTGTCAGCAAACCAGCAAGACCCCTCATTCCTTCAACAATAGCACGCAATGACTTACCTATAAGCATGAGTATCCGGATCAAGTCCCTTTGGGGGGGGGGGGGGGTAGGGTAATGTTTAACAAACCCGTCGAAATATCCTTGGGCCTCAAATCCCACCACAAGTGGAATGCCAGCAGCCGACGGCCGTGCGGACGAGTGTGCCTGGACGGCAGTCTGTGGACCCACCCCGCTCGGCCTTGTTGATCTCGGTAGTGAGCCAGCTCTTGAACCCGGGGATCGGTGACAGGCTGGAGAACTGGCTCAGGTGCGGGTACTCGGCCAGCAGCTCGCGCACTACACGCTTGATCAGGTAGTTGCCCAGCTCGATGCCCTGAGGGGACGGGTGTGGGTCAGGCTGGCGTCGACCAGGACCAATTACCCGTTCAGCTCCGTTAATAACAAGACACACAAGAACAATTTACCCACCAGCATTCTGGAACGATCGAACATTAACAAAAGCGGAGCGTGTTTTTCTGTAGTGAAAAGTCGTCACTAGCGTATTGTTTGCGTAGGCGTACATTTTCATGCATCGTCGTTTTGCACGCCACCCGTCCGGGACCGGAGGGGCTTCGCGCGCAGAGCGTGTGAAAGTGAACCAGCCGGCCATGGTGGAGGCCTCCCCCCGCGAACAAACACGTCCATCAGGCCGAGAGATGACTGCAGCTCGGCTCGACGATCCGACCGATCAGCTCACGTCCCCAAAACAACGCCAGGCAAGGTGCCGCGCGGCTCGACGCTGAACCCGCGTGAAGCGATGGACTGGTGTGTCGCTGTGTGAGTGGTTGTTTCCTCGTTTTCTTTGTGTGTCAATACAGATCACGGTTTGCATTGTAATGGTTTAGCGATGAAGCGAGGCTGGATGAGGTTGGCTCGGGCGGCGAGGGGACACTCGGCCCGGTGTTGGGTCGGTGCTGTGTCCGGGGCCCTGGATGCATGCTTGGGCGCAGCGGCCCGCTCGTTGACCCGTCCCGTAGCTGTCTGGAATTGCCGGTGGAGGAGGCCATGTAGAGGCACTGCGGCTTGTCTGGGCACTCGCCTGGCCGCCGTCGCGGCCAGACGCGGCGCACGGGTTGCGCCGACATGTCTCCGGAGGTCTCCGCCGGCAATGGTGGTAGAATGTGGGTTGGGTGGACGGTTCACCTTATCTTGTTCCCTTAGTTTTTTATAGCTCGAGGTGGCTGGACCCTCACGGGTTCGACCCAGCGCGCATGCTTGGCTTCTCTCACGACCACGCCGCCTTCCCACCATTCGTTGTTGATCGCTTTGCCCTGGACCGACGGACTGCATAGTCTCGTGGGACTTTCGCACAGACCTAGGTTCGTTTTCCCGCCAACTGGGCGTTTGGTATTCCGTTCCCGTTGTCGCTGGTGTGGGTGCGTTTTTTGTTGTTGTTTTTATAAGACGCCGAATTCCTGCCGGGGCACGGCCAGCGCGCGTGCGCGACCCGCTCACAATCGCGCTGCCCTTTTGCCATCCGTTTTGATCGCCTTGCCGGGTCAATGGACGGGATGGTCTCACCGGACGTCCGCACATGCCTACACCCGCTTGCCGTTCAGTTGGTTGCTTGCATTCCGCCTCTCCCCTCGATCCGTCGCGGGACGCCGAGCTCTTACCAAGCTCCGCCCGGTGCGCCTGCTCACACTTCATGTGCATGCTGCCCCTTCCTTCGCTTTATCACTCGTCCGTCCCGACAAATCAGCTGGTTCAGTTAGGTATCCGCGCGTGGGTGACTTCGATTCCTCTTTTTGTGTTCTGCTTTGTTTCGTTTCCTTTGTCGTTGTCCTCCCCTTTATTCATGTTCTTCTCTTTTTTCCGCTCGCCTCGCTGTTAAATAGGTTAGCGCGGTCTAGCTCCGCTCAGCGCACGCGCTGGACGGATTCCCTCAGCGAGCGCGTATATTGCCCGTCTTCTACATTCCTCCCCCGTTTCGCTAGGTCTGGATCGCTCTCTGACCGAGCGATGCACGATGTTTGGTTGGCGAGGGCCCATCTCGTCTGAGAGGGATCCGATACGGGCGCCGGAAGCTCGGCGTAGGGGAGAACGGCGTCGAATTTTCCGAACCGGACATGATCCAGGATGACAGGATGCCAGCTAGAGGTCGAAGGGAGGCCGCCTGCCGGGCTGTTGAGGCATAGCGGTGAGGTACGCCGAGCCCGCTACATCTCGAGGGATCGCCCGCAGTTATGCGAGATCAGGGAAGGTTGCTCGCGGGGCGTCGTCCGGGACAGCGTTCGGAAGGAGACACATACGCCATCTGTCAGCCGACACGGGCAATCGCGGCAGAGGGCAGCACCCAGCGGTGCGCGATGGCGGCGCAGGCACCCGCGACCCTCCGGTAGATGGCGGTATCTTGCGGTGTGGATGGACGGAGCGGTCCACTGCTCGCGGCCCGCCGGCAAGTGAGCAGCCGGCGTGGCTACAAGGACGAGAAACCAGACGACCGTAGTCCTGCTTCTACGCAGATAGACGCTTGTGGGTAGCGCGGCTCAAGGCACAGCTTCGCTTTTTTCGGAGACGGCTGACTCGTTTTTGTTTCCCACTTGACCCCAGGCGTGACGGCATAAAGAGGCATTGGTCACGATGTGACCCAGAACCCGTGGAGACCGCCCGGGATGCTTGATTGTGCGTGGCGGTAGCGGAGTCTATCCGTGGTGTCTCCGCCTTGGAAGAGGACGGGATTCAGTCTGCTGTCTTCCGACGTGGTGTACGCCGGGCCTTATGAACGATTAGTGACGGGATATTATAGAGATCCCGCCACCGAAGCTCATAGGGAAGGCGACGAGGAATCAGGTCGCCGGACAGGCCGGTCAGGCCGAGTCTCCAGAGCGCACCGGCCGAGGAGACCGTAAGGCGTGGACGCAGGTCGCGCCGGGCGCTCGTCGTCTGCCGAGGGGCTCCACCGTCCCATAGTCTACCCCCAGGCCTCTGATGGGCGCGCCGTGGGGTGGTGCCTCGCAAAGCCTGTTCCGGTGGGCGGGAGGCGAGAGTGCAGAAGTGCCGGAAGCGACGCCTCCGTATTGGACGAGGCGCTGCCTAGGGCGCATGCGCGGCAGCGGGGAGCTGCAAGCGGTGGGTGTGGCCGTGGGAATGGTGGGCCGCCCATCATGGACGGAACGTGGGGAGCGTCGTCCAAACAGGGAGCCGTCACCCTGGAGGTCAGGCGGGGGAACGAGTCGCCGTCGAGCTTCGGACACCCGGTGTTGGCCCAGCAGCTACGTCGGTGCCAAGCTGACAAATTAACGTGATACACTTTAAACAGCGCTTAAACGTGTCTTTATGGCAAGATCGAAATGTGATAAATGAATTTAACTTAAAGAGGACCCACGCAGACGAGGCAATTATAATGCCAAGACGCAGGAAATAAGAAGGGGGTCCCACTCGTGTGCAAGCCAAGGGATGAATGGGATGATGTGGGCGGCAGAGGATGAGAATGCTTGGAGTGAGTGTGGTGTGGCGCCGAGTGCACGGAGTCTGCGTGGATTAGTTGAGGCCGGGAGGTCCCTGGGCCATTACCCAGAGGGCTCTTGTCAATATAATTCGCCAGTGCGTGGGACCCTTGCCAGTTGGGCGTATTCGAACGCATGCGGTTCCGTTCTCGCCCCGTTTAAATATTATCGCAAGATAAAGGGTGGAGGTGGGGTACCGTGGTTAAGGGCCGCATAGCCACGGGCGGGGAGACAGCCGTTCATGGTGCCTGACCGGACCCACCATCCCGCCAATGCCCCGGTCACCCGCTTCATCCTAGCTCTGTGGCTCACATGAGTGTGCGTTGATGTCGGGTGTACCGGAGCCACAACGTGCCGAGTCGTGCGCTAACATCATCGGGCTCGTATGCTGACCAATGGGCTCCTCATTACAAATTCGCACTTGTGGGGAGGCGCGACAGCGGCAGCCGGCGGCGCATATCCAGCGGCGGCCAGGCAGCTGCGCACGTCGCCCATCGCAGAACCCCCCCCCCCCCCCCCACACACACACACATTTGTTATTAACGACACCCTTAGCGGAGCAGTCGGTAACGTCACATGTGCCGATTCGATATAAACTCATACACGGTTATAAGCAGCTTGTCAAACACATGTGCAAAAGAAAATAACATTTACAGGCTATTTGTAGCCTCATATACCTTACAAGCAATTTTAAGTCACCGATTCGGCTAATCATGCGAATAGGGCATGGTCCATAACAGTATATGAGTATACTGAACAACATGTTGATATATCACAGTAATTACGTAAGCTGTCCAGTGCCTTAGCGAGGAACATTATTCACATAGATAAGACAGTAGTATTAGCCTCTGCTATTGTTAAGATAAGGCAGTAGAATTAACCTCTGCTCTTCTGCTATTGTTTCGATAAAGACATGCTACGGAAATATCAACCGAACTATATCTCCATTCTCCTGGTTTTTCCGAGGAATAATGCTAATACTACTGTCTCATCTATCAGACTACTATACTGGCATCGCCACACCATTTTCACACGCGACAGCGGGGCCATTGTTAGTTGCTGAACGCATAAACCTTATACTAATTCTCGAAATGAATTCGCCTCCACTACAAAACGCAACATCTGTTCTTGAAGCCACAGCCACGGGTTATCTCAATAGCATCGTAATCATAGCCTGACCTGCAGGCCCTTCTGCGTGGACGATATAGAGTAGAAGATGGCGGATGTGATCTGCGCAGGGTCCTCATCATTGAGCAGCATGTCCTCCGCTCCCCCCTGCAGGTACTCCGACACTGCGAGAGCGCGACGCCACAGAAAGCACGTCATCGCACACCAGGCGCGCCGGCGTACTCACGAGGCGCCGGACATGCACACTGACGCCATAAACCACGTCGAGCCCACAAAAAACCAATGGGTTAAAAACGCATTTCGCAACAAGCGCCACAAGCTGTCTGTTCGACGCACCGGCAAGGAACTGGCCAGGACACGTCGTCTCGTACGCATGTGCGCAGCGTCACAATTTCACTTTCTTGCGACCCGCCGTTTGCCCTAAGCATGGGTCCAAACGACAACAAATAGACAGACGCATCATTTTACTTAGTAGTTAACAGATACGAATGGAAGAAAAAGTAGAATATGTTAAAATGGCGTATTCTATGCTGTATCTTATCAAAATAACCGTTAAGCTCAGCCCTGTGTTGAATTTTAGAGTATCAATGGTTATCAGCGTGTAACAGATTGATAAATGACAAGCGACCGAAATATGTTCACTTCGTAGTTTCCCAGGGGTTTTACCTGAGCTTGAGGCTGGATAGTGGGGTTATCTAAACAAGTGCATGACGTACGTTTAGCAAGGACTACTTATTATATTTTTCAAACAAAAACGCAACATATTTCATGGCTATTACCACCCATCGTCAAAAAAGCGAAATGTCGCAGGATTTCAAAAGCAAGCACCACAAACGCCCACTAGCCCACACAAACACGCATACGGCGGGTCAACGCGCAGCTGGAGAAAGTGCAGAGGCCGAGAAATAGTAATAAAGTGCCTGAGAGCCACTCGGCGGGTGGTGTTTCAGAGCTGACTGAAAAGTCGGCGCAGGAAGTGGCGGCAGATCAGGCGGCAGCTCGTTATACTGGGCAGCCGCCCGCGACCAAGGGCACTGCTGCCCCATCTCGGCCGTGGACCGGGCGACATACAAGTCACCATCCAGTGGGGTGCTGTTCTGTTGAGTCCCTGCTGCGGTGTGGATGTCGATGGCCAGGGTCTCCGGTTCCCCTGTGCGACACACCCTGTGTAGCAGTGTGAGCGCCTGGTACCTCACCAAACACTCAACTGAAAGCCGTCCCAAATTCTGGGGCAGGCCAAATCGGTGATATATTTTTGTGTTAAAAAATAGCATGGACTGCGTAGCTCTAATTTGGAAGGGGGGATATTCTGGACATGCCATGCGTACTGGTACCGGATCGTTCATCATCAAAGATCATCGGATCTTTAAAAAATTAACCGCATCGCCCTGATCGGTGATAAGGCAGGGGGTGGGGGCAGAGTGCTTCAGATGCGATAAGCCGGCAGAATGTCGTCACGGCGTGCGATCGCAAACTAAACCAAGACGTCCTACTTTTAAGCAGGGAACGAGATGGTGATTTGCGAAGATAAACTGGGAGGTTTCACGCACCACTTGCTGACCGCCCAATGACGTGCGCTGAGTTCAAACCTCCGTGCATGTAATTGGGCGGTCACCAAGATTTGTCTTTTCAGACAAAACTTGTCTGCGCTGGCTTTAGGACCGTTAAGTCCAAACCAATCATCATGGGAAGCCAGAGCACATCATATCTATCTGAAGGTGCTCTTGAAGACAAATCTCAAGCCGCTGGCCAAAATGAGGACGTTGTTCGCGTACCAGTCCACCACCGCGTCATCTGTAAGGAAGCTAAGATCGCTCAAAGGACGCAGAAATAGGGGCTCCAGGGCGGAAGCCTGAAAGACCCCGATATGACTAGGAGGCTTCAGATATTGTTCTGGCTTCCATGCTTTCGGTTATGCCGACACTCTGGGTTCGGTTTTAAAGGTGGGCTGAAATCCAAGGAGTCTATGCCATGAGCACAAAGTTTCCTTTGGAGTGTTGGGAGTGGGCCCATCATACCAAAGCACTGACTGGGTTGAGGAGACACCGCAACCAAATATATTCGGTCACTGGCCGAAAGAAAATGGTCAAAAATGGAGGCATTCATAGATATAAGTCTTCGCGAAGTCCACGCGACATTAATTCCCAATCACCAACACCGCTGTCTCACCACACTGCATCTCTCCTGCCAGGGGCACATACCCTTCAGTAGCCACCCTCCCCCTTCGCCCGTGCTCCCCACTCACATGAGAAGCGGCGCGGTTTGCGCACGATATCCTGGATGGAGCTGGAGATGTCGGGCGTAAGAGCCGTGTGCAGCACCACCACCGGCTCCGACGGCATGGCGTTGTGCGTGAACACGAAGCAGCGCCGGTACGGGCCGACGCGCCGCTTCAGGTCGGTCCAGTTGCGCACCGGGTGCACGGCCTCGTACTCGGACACCTGTGGCCGGCGCGGCGTGTCACGGCCAGCCGCCACCGCGCGCCCCGGGCGCAGGAGAGCGGCCACGCACACCTCCCGGTCGACTCACGACGTTGGCCCCATGACTCGTGGTGCCAGATGAACAATGGGCACTCGCTCGACTTAACCCGTCCACGGCCATAACTCTCCACGCGTGCAGACGTTGCTTCAGATCAAGCCCAGCTCGAGAGCGCTGGCGGGAAAATTGACCTCAAGCTGGCCATTCACAACCGGGGTGGTGCCTCCCTTTCAACACCGACAACACACTTCACGAGTGCCCTGCTGGTTTGACCTGCACCGCACGAGCCGCCGCGGGCCGAGCCAGGGCGCACCTTCTCCAGCATACCGCAGGGCGACTGCCATGTGATACGCTCCAACTGGAGGAAGCCGACCGAGAACCAGAGCGCGATGAGCTCCTTCAGCGCCGAGCCGAGCGAACGCAGCAGGGCGGCGGCCGGGTCGGACGCGTCGGTGGCGCTGAGCACGCGCTGCGGCAGCCGGGGTGAGCGTGACCGGACGGCCACAGCAAAGCAGACACGTCACGCCCGGGTGAGGATGACGAGAAGGTCACGGCCAGGCAGACAGGTCGCGCCCGGGTGAGGATGACCAGAAGGCTACAGACTCATACTTCAAAGACAGGGCTACTAAAACAGAAAACAGATTACAAATAACTTGGAGAGTCTCGTGAGGGCGTTGACTACCATTACTTCTTCGAGCATGACGAGAATGACACGGGCTGATAGACCACAGGCAAGGCTACCGGAACAGCAAACGGATTACGAATAAGTTGGAGAGAGTCCCGTGAGGACATTATGATATGTTAAGGGACAAGCAGCGAGAAGGCACAAAGCAGAAGTGAATCATATGAAGAAACGTACAGTCATTTCTTCGATGCCAAACAATGTTTTCGTGCTCTTCGACATGTATAATTACAATGGCTTTATCGTATAATAGGCCAGGTTGCACCAAAGACCTAGGACCAGTCAGTTCTGAAAGCCTGTGACGAAACCAGGATCAGTCAGTTCGGAAAGCTTACGACGAAATCCGTGTTAGAGCATTTCATGACAAGTCATGCACACAACGACAGCAGAACGTTCCTAAGCAACGTAACGTTCAGAAGACGCTTGATGCGCGTGAGTAAAGCTATTATCCACCCACACCAGAGGCGTGAAACTGGTGGTTGACCTCACCAGCAGGTGTGCTCGCATGTCCACCAGAAACTTGACGCCACCCTCGGTGCGCCCGAGCTGCTTGAAGATCCACACGTAGTCGGGCTGAAGCAGAGCGGCCAGCGCTTCCTCCCTCTTCAACTGTTGAGCCCCCTCCTACGGCGCAGAGCGGCGCGCTGTCTACACCGGGACTGAGCTGCGCACGCCAACAGCGCATAACCTGGAGCGCCCAATCTCTGGCGTATCACCGCATTACAACCAATGCTACCAAATCTACCAGGGGACAAGCAGGACATGCTAGTGACCCGCCACAAAAGGCCTTGGCATGGCATGGTGACATGGGAAGCCCTATGGCGACGCTTGGATAACGTGCCGTCTCGCCTTTTCTTGTGAACTATCTCGCCTTTTCCTGCAATGTCCTAGGAAAACAATGTTAAGTAGCTGACATCATCGGAAAATCTATCTGTAGCAAGAGAACAGTACGACTACAGGCCAACTAATTAACACCAACACATACCTCTTACCACTGCACCTACTTCCGACAGGTGCAATACGCCATGTGGGCCCACTCCACGATACACACTAGCACTTCAGACTCCAGTGCTCTCTCCAACCTCCGCTCCACGCCTTTCCCCTTCCATACCCTCCCCCACACCTGCGTCGACCAGTGCAAGTCTCACCTGCATGCCGGACAGTTCGCTGGCGGCAGACGCCACCTTGGCGTGGTCGACGCCGTGCTCATCGGCCAGGATACGGAAGAAGTGCTGATGGTCTGCCGGCGCCGCCTCGCTGTATGCCACCACCACGTGCCGCGTCAGCACCTGGGGACGACCCCAGCCGGCTCAGACGGGGCGAGAGCGACGCGGCAGGGAGGGGAAAGGGACGAAATGGCGCGTACTAGGCTGGACACCAATGCAGGAAACCCCTTTCAGGGTTTATCCAGTCAGGAGATTAATAGCAATGGCGGTTCTACAGGTGTTTGGACGATAAAAAGCTCTCGGGCCTCACCATGATGTGTTACTTGTGGTTATGAGTGCCACACGTCAGTGTCACAATGTTGGGCCACTTGGGTGGCAAGAACGTCGATGTTTTGTCATGCTAACGCGCCAGCTTAAGTTCCCTGCCTGTCACTCCTCTTGCTCAAGATCGGCCAGTCGGCATCGGACCGAGCGGCGGTCAACCCGAATTTAGGCGCATTGGGCTTGGCACATCGGTCGGGCAGGTCAGATGTCAGGGCTCCGGGTCAAGGGCCCACGGATTAGCAGCCTATGAATTGTGGGAATATTCACAGGACACCAAGAATGTTCTATTCTGCGTGACGGCACGTAGAATCTTTGCCAGGCATGCTCACAACGCGACTCATTTTTGGTTGCACCTTCGTAGCTGTCGTGACAATATCTACACATGCCAATTCCCAAGAATTTCAGTTGCAGGTACTTCGAGTGTCCCTAAGAATGGAAACTACAAATCATGTTCATTGTAGCATACAACACAACTTTTCCATCACTTGTGGTCCTTCCTGGACACGCAAAGTTACGTCTTTATAGTTCAATATGTTGCACCCCTTCTGTCCCACTCCGATCGAGGTGCAGAAAAAGATTTTGCGCGTCCGGCGAAGATGATATGTGACGCCACGAAAATATTTCCCGTCCGAGTCACGGCGAACGCAGGCTGTGCGTGCGCCGTCCACCCGAGCCCGAATACGGAAGCACCAATTTATATTTACCTCCCGCACACCCCGCTGGATGAATTTTGGAATATGGCCACATCTGCATGAAGGGTGAATGTGCAGGAGATACTGAATGTGCCAGGGAACGAAAATATGCTTGACGTTCAGAGATATGTTAATTTGAGCTGGGGCCGCCTAACAGCTGTCCTTGAGATAGCTGACAAATTACGCTACGAGCACCCAAGAATTAAGACAAATACTCCATGAGTCACCCTAGAATTGTCAAAACAAACAATTGGCACGGACACATTTAAAGTATACCACTCTGCCTTCTGTGACACACCGACGCCAGTCACCACACCGCTACAGATGCCCGGTAAAGCTCGCGCTCACGCTGGCCGCCGCATACCTCGACTGTATGCGGTGCCTTAGCCTCGTTCCTAGCCTCCACCAGGTCGCGCAAGGCCTTGCGCAGGTACATCACCATGGCCGACTGCGGGGGCGCGGCCGCCTCAGACCGCTGTGGCGTCGCCTCGCGCTCCGGCTCAGCGGCGACCGGCACCTCGGCCGGCGTCAACACGATGGCCGGCGCGGCCGGTGGCTCGTCGGCGCCGGCGTTCGTAGCGATCCCGCGTCCCGACCACTGACGCATCGGCGACTCGCTGAAGAGCAGCAGGTTCTCGCTGGAGGGCGAGGCGAGGTGCTGGCAGTCGGTCGGCACGCCAGACGCCGCCGGCACAGCCATGTCAGGCGAGCGGCAGGCCGCCATGAAAAAATGGCGGCCAGGGGCGAGCCGAGGCGTCCCCAATAGCAGCTGGACAGCTCGTGAGCCAGGCACAATCATGCCAGGGAGGGCAAACTCTGAAACAAGCCAGGTTGGCTGTCTGATACTGTGATGGAAAAATGCATGCAGCAGGAGAGCTGCAGTTGGACACTTGGAGCCATATGCATTCTCGACACACTCCCTGAGTCTTGTTGTTGTTGTTGTTGATTTGGAGTTCTAGGGCTCACCAGCTACTGTGGTCATTTTGCACCCATATCTTCCTTGAGTGACCAGTGGTACTATTGTCTATATATTTGTCATGTTACCATCATGAAGGGTCAAGTCAACTGAGCCACACATGCTTGCCATTGCAAAACAGCAATGCCACTTATGAAAAATATTTATGGTATGAACTAAAATAGGCCATGCCGAGCAAAGCAAACAGCTTATTTCTGTTATCACAGCTCCCACAATAAGAATGAAACCAAAGGTATAGGTATGCAAAATAAACCACACTTTGTTGTTTCAGCAACTACTGGAACTATATCTTAAATTTAAACTGCACCCAACAAGGCTTATTGAACAAGACATGCGGGAAAACATAATGCTTTCTGATGGTTTTAGCTGATATAAGTAATAAATCCTCCTTTATTTTCATATATGTTATCTAACAGCAGAGGCTGCACCTTGTTCAAACATTATTATTCTTTGGTCATTCTTTACATGTATTCCTGTAAGTTATAATCTTGACTTATACCCTCTATCATGGGGCTAGGACCTCTAATGGCGCAAAATGACACTGACATGCCCAACCATGAGTTCTAAATGGATATCAAAACTATGAAAGTCCACAGCAAGTTACTTTCATCATGGCAACAGCCAAAGGCACAACTACAAAATGGGGACAACCATCTCCTTTAAGGACCCAGTTATTCACATGCATCTCTCTGAGGTTTTTAGGTAAGACCATGATCTCCATGTCAGCTCTCCATCCCAATTCCTGCCTCTACACAATGCAGCTATGCGTAGGGGCATGCAACAATGCTAGAAAAGCAATAAACATGCAAATATATCTATGAATATGCAATGGTTCTGAACTGTTTTCACTCCCCCTCTGCAACAGCACTTGTTGCTCAGCATCGTCGCTTTGGATGTCATCTATTTTTATCCCATTTTCTACGAAGTAATCAACACTGTCAGTGTTAGTGTTCTGCACCATTCATGACAAATAATACTTGCATCTAAAATGCTCAGTATTACTAACGGAATAACAATGTAAGATGATTACAAACCAAAGTCAAGATAAGAAATAAATGCGTACCTTCTCACCAAATAACTACCAACCCTACCAACAGATCAAAACAACCCAATTCCAGGAAGGAGCTATGTTCGGCAAGTAAGAACGATATCACACATTCACATTCGCGTGTCACATTCGATCTACTTACCGATTGTAATGAAATTTGGCTCACAGATGGAGCTAATTATACCACCGATGAATATACAACTACGAAGTACGACACCCAAAAGAAAGGAGTTATTTAATATCAAGAAGTTCAAGGTCGTCCAAGATCATTGCTTAGTGAACATTCCTGGACTCGGCAGATTTCGACCCAATTTGGCTTGTTGATAAAACAACGCATTCAAGTCAATAACTACACATTTCCCCGATGTGACATTTGAAACCACGCAGGTAAAAACCATAGAAGTTCAAGGTCACTCAAAATGGGACTATTTTGATTGCTTTAAAATTTGGTATAAGCAGTCACATCGTATCGCTCCACGTGGCCTCCTAATATTAGGTTGTGACATTCAAACGTTCGTCTTTCAGAGGCATTCAAATGTTGGAAAAGACGGCCTCGCACGCGTTAACATATATACATTGCACGTCAGTAAAATAGCAGAGAGACTCCTTCGATCACTTTGAATTTCTGCTAAAATGTGTACCATGTACGTATGCAGTTTTTCTCCAAGTGGCAGCTTGCGACATTTGAATTTACACATTCCATAGGCTCTCAAACAATAGGATATATGACATATCTCTAAAACGAGTCATACGGCATCGAAATATGCAACCAATACTAATGAATGCTGAACAATGCATCTCCTATGACGTAATTAGCCGCTTCTTCCCATATGATGCACTGTATGACGGCACGGCATGCAAAATGTGACGTATAAATCAAAAATGTCACATTCGATGTCGATCCTCACACATCCGCGTACTCCTCTGATTGCTTTGAAATTTGCAGCAAATAATCACCGTACATGTCCAGAGGTATTTAAATCTTGGAACTGACAGCTTTGCACGTGTTAACATATATACATTTCACGCCAGTCCAAATGGCAAAGAGACTCCTTCGATCACCTTGAAATTTGGCACAAATGTGTACCATGCACCTATACAGTTTTTCACCGGGTGGCAATTTGTGACATTCCCATGCACGCATTCCAGAGGCTCCCAAACAATGGGATATACGACATATCTCTAAAATGACACAAACAGCGTTGTGATATGCCACCAAGACCAAGGAATGCTGAACAATGCATCTCCTTTGAGGTAATTGGCCGTTGCCTCTCATGTGATGTGCCAGATGACGGTACGTCATGCCAAATGTGACATACAAATAAAAAATGACATTCGATGTCGGTTTTCACACGTTCGCGGACTCCTCCGATCGCTTTGAAATTCGCAACAAATAATCATCTTACGCGGTTCATATATAACATCATATTTGGTGGCTAGGTGTTGCCTAGCAGCGTTCTGAGGGTGCGCGGGAGGTGGTTTGCCAGCAGATGACTCCTGACAAAGGGGCGTCTGCGAACAAGAGCAGAAAATCCGCCCAATAAGTGTTATAAATGCACGTAATCTGGCCACAACAAGTTTTGCAGGCTGGTGGTGCAGAGATATTGGACAGGTGGCTGTGTATGAAACGTGCATTTCAATCACATTTCACATTTCAAGCGCACCAGGATCCGCTAAGCTCTGCTTGTCTTCCTGACATTACGTCGCCTATGGTTAGAATATGAGTTTGATTTCATGCATGTCGCTGGCATGCAAAATATCCCACTGATTCTACAAATGCGTCCGTCCAGGTGGCTCAGTTGGTTAGAGCGCCTGCCTTCCGACCCACCCACCCGTGGCGGGGTGGGTTCGAGTCGCTTTAGGGCGCTCGCTATTTGCCCTTGACAGGTATGGCCTGCGGCCGGTGGCAGCGGTCGCGCTAAAGGTCAGTTGACGTCAGATGGCAGGACGGACCGTGCCGAGCATTGCGGCACGTTAAGCTTTCGCCACCAAATTCTGCCGTTGACATGGAATTGCGCGATCGGATGGTAGGGGTCAGGGCTCGCACAACAAGCACTGCTTAGCGTGAGCTCTGATCCCGGAAATCCATCCATTCAAAGGGCTCGGATAAAATCTTAAAAAAGCCAAACGAACCGAACCTTAGATACAAAAGAGCATCTAGTGTCAGACACGGTGCCTGGGAGGAGAGCTCTGAAGAAAGACGCCTTGGTTTGTAAGGGCATCGGCGAAGACACTTCCCGCGATGCCACAATGCCCTGGTATCCATGGAAAAGACATGTTTTTCGGCAGGTAACGGGAGCAATGTTATGGATGTCATACACTCCGTGGTGAATGCCTCTTGAAGCCAAGCGTTTGAATGCCAGACTACAATATTTAGTGGCTAGCTGGAGCCATGTAATGATAATGTTTGTACCAAATTTCAAAGCAATCAGAGCATTCCACGAATGTGTGAAAACCGACATTCAGTGTGACATTTTTTATTTGTACGTCACATTTTGCATGTCGTACCGTCATGTGGCACATCATATGGGAAGAGGCATCTAATTACATAATAGAAAATGCATTGTTCAGCAGTCTTCGGTCTTGGTGGCATAATACGACGCTGGATGTCTCGCTTTAGAGATACGTCATATATCCTATTGTTTGAGAGATTCTGGAATACGTAAATTCAAACGTCACAAATTACCACTTGGTGAAAAACTGTATACGAACATGGTACACATTCTTTGCAGAATTTGAAGGTGATCACAGGAGTCTGTCGTGCATTTAGTTGACATACAATATGTATATGTTAACACGTACGAAGCTGTCATTTTCAAGGTTTGAATGCCTCTGGAAGGCGAACGCTTGAAGGTCATACTATACTATTTGGTTGCTAGGTGAAAACATGCAAAGTGATTATTTATGGCGAATTTCAAAGCAATCAGAGAAGTCCATGAGTGTGTAAAAACTGACATCGAATTTGACATTTTTGTTTTGTACGTCACATTTTGCATGCCATACCGTAATATGGCACTTGACATGAAAGGCAGCGGCTAATTACATCATAGGAAATGCATTGTTCAGCATTCCTTGGTCTTGATGGCATATTGCGACGTTGGATGTCTCGTTTTAGAGCTGTGTCATATACCCTATTGTTTGAGAGCTTCTCGAATGCCCAAATTTAAACATCACAAATTGCCACTGAGGAAAAAACTGTATACGTACATGGTGCATATCTTTGCCGAATTTCCAGGTGATCGAAGGAGTCTCTTATCCATTTAACTGCCACCAAATATGTATATGTTAATACGTGCAAAGCTGCCATTTCTAATATTTGAATGTCTCTGGAAGAGGAACGTTTGGATGTCATATTATAATGTTTGGTGGCTAGGTGGAACCTTGCAAGGTGATTATTTGTGGCAACTTTCAAAGCAATCAGAGGAGTCCGCGAATGTGTGAAAACCGACATTAAATGTGACATTTTTTCTTGTACGTTACATTTCGCATGGCGTACCGTCATATGACACATCCTGTGAGAGGCAACGGCTAATTACATCATATGAGACGCATTGTTCAGCATTCCTTGGTCTTGCTGGTATATTATGACGCTGGATGTCTCGTCTTAGAGATATGTCATATATCCTGCTGTTTGAGAGCCTCTCAAATGTGTAAATTTAAATGTCACAAATTGCCACTTGGTGAAAAACTGTATACGTACATGGTGCACATCTTTGCCTAATTTCAAGGTGATCGAAATAGCTTCTTGTGCAGTTAGTTGACATATAATGTGTATATGTTAACACGTGCTTCCTGTTCTTAAAAAGGGGGCGGGCGGGCTCAAGCCCCTTAAGTTGGGCTTCAGTCCATGAACTTTGAAAAGAGAATGATTAAGTCGGGGAGAGAGTCGCTCTTTGCTGTATTTTGCGGCACTTTTCCTCATTTCTACGGCTTAGCCCCTAACTTGCTCTGTGAAACTACACCACGTGAAATCAAACAAGAGAAACACTGAGGCAAGACGTCTGTAGAAACAAACATCTTCCAAATAAAATGCGCTGGTGAGAGTGAATTAACCGAGTTAGAAATAATCATTTTGACCTGACAACTCACAATTCATTACTTGAATGATAAATTGTTTCAAATATACACAAGCATGTACAAAGGCAGCTAATCTTTGTTATTTTGTTCGCCCCTTGCGTCTGAATTATAGACATTGACATCGTAAGTCGGCTGGACTGAAAATGGCATAAGATAAACCTGAAGATGACCCATGGTTAATTGATGCTGAACAGCAGGGCTCCGTTCTCCATAGGAAAATGGTTGCCAGGCGCTCCGCCACTTTGGATGCGTATTGAATTTTCCAGAACTCATAAAGACCAGTGGTCAACAAATCCATAATCGCCGCGTCCACCGTTCACAGCACCCAGAAACCGTCCAATATCCCTGGACAGAGGAGAATCATAAAGTCCAGGCTCGCAGCGTCCAGTGTTCGTAAAGTCCAGTGTTCATAAAGTCAAGTGTGCGTGAGACGGCGAGTGACGCCACGCGGTACAGTGCTGCCCAATTAAGCCCTGTGCATGGATATGGACAACGTTTTGTTTGAGCATACAAACTTCATCGCGTCAGAACGCCCTCCGCAGCAGGCGCATTCAAGAATTCAAAACTTTGATCACTGGTTCGTGGCGTCGGAAATAGCTGGTTACTCGGTAGTAGCTGCACGGTAATGGTGGAAAGCACTTGTCGGGGTGCCTGCTGTTTGGTACTGTGGCTGTGGATATCATTTTCCGCGGTATTTGTTTTCGTTATTTACTGTCTGTGTTGGGGATGTTTCGCAACTCATTTTTTGAAGGAACTGATGACTGATGTGTAAGGCTGACTGCTTTGGTATCTGCTCCAGGTAGGCGCGGATATAAATCTCCAGCTTCTGGCATGCTAAGCTATATTGTTAGTGATTTAATTTGGCTGTTTCAATCCCTCCCCCCAATTGCAAATTCTTTCACACGCTCCTGCAAGCGCATGCTTGCAAGCATCTAGTAGACCAAAGGCGTTTAACCAAAATAGGGCATATTAATCACAGGAGCATATAGGCATAAAGCCATCCAAATTTCCTACATCGCTAGACCATGTTCGGTAAGAATACATGGCGGCTATAGTCCCCAGGGGAGGTAGCAGTCGTCGATAACAACAACGGCCACTAAAGATGTGTCAACATCATAAATAGCAATCTTGACAGGGACACGCCGACGTCGTGGATATCAACGACAGCGGAGGGTAGAAGAACCGGAGTCGGAGTCAAAGGGAACAAGGGGAGAGGAGCCAACTACGTCGTGAATATCAACGAGAGCTGAGGGTAGAAGGACCGGAGTGGCAGTCAAAGGGAGCGGAGGGAAAGCAACCAGCTACGTCGTAAATACCAACGAGAGCCGGCTTATCTTCCCGGGCGCCGCCCGGACCACCACTGACCAACCGCCGATGCCGACCCCCGGCGTGACCTGCTCCCCGGCCTGTGATTGACCGGGTAACGTGACCACGAAGCTTCGAGAAGAGACGCGAGAATAAAAGGTCTCCTTACAATAGAAAGGCAGCCGCTGCTGAGATTCGAACCCATCACGAAATGCGTACATCCTCACGATGCAGGCGCACAAAACCCCTGTGTCACCAGGACGATGATCACGTCGGCAGGACAGAGGGCAAATAATCATGTACACAGCAGTATTGTCAAGATCAGTTCGATCGTCAAATACCACAGTGTCTAAATAAGGTGGCTGGCATTTTTATGAGCATAGGAATTTAGGCGGCAAGCAATGCTGAATAGTAAGATATACAATCAACTGATGGTATTGCTCGTCCCCAAATAAGATGAAGGGAGGCTGGGGGGGGGGGGGGGGGGGTTGTTCAGTTCCGGTGACGATTTGAATTGTGACAGCCTCCAGAAGATAAAGCTTCCTCCCCACTTATTAAACACGTCTGCGCCATTGTCTTAGAGAACACTGGCAAACGATATATATATATATATATATATATATATATATACACATTTATTCATTTGCATAATGTATATATATATATATATATATATATATGTCTATACATACACACACACTCATAGTATTTTTGCAGCTTTAGGTTGATGAATCAACCACAGATTACAAATCATACCCAAAGTTATAGCTCATAAGCTAAATTTATATCAATGACGCGTTTTTTAAACATAAAAAGTTTCCAAGAACACACTTTTGAAAATATAACAAAAAACATAATGATTCAGAATTTTGGCACTTCTGCTAGTGCTCAGAAATTGTGTTATATGGTGCAAAGAGGTCATAACCAAGGTATGGGTGCCTATGAATTATCGTCCGTCAATTAGGCCGGATCCACAATGTTGCAAAAGCTGCAGAAAGAAACCCCTTGCAAAATCTTATGCCTATGGGTTGGAAAAATATAACTCTCGGCTTTCGGGTGGATTTTAATTCCGCGACTCCTGAGATGCTGATGTCAGGATTAGCTTGCATATTCTAGCATCCACCTTTTTTCCTTCAGTCTCTGGACATGTTTCAATGTCGAGTGTGGTGTCGGAGTATGCTATAGAGTATGAGTATTACTATCGGAGTACGTGTATCACTGTCAGAATATGAGTGTCCATATCAGAGTATGAGTAACATTATCAGAGTGTAAACGTTACTATCAGACATGGTGAAACACCATCATGTGTAGTATATCGGACACGATTCTGCACCTATGTCCCCTGTACAGTGACGATGCAAACAAAGGAATGAGCTGCAAGCGTCAGATTGAAGAACATATTTTACGATGGCAGCGCCTTATGTTCTTGAGCTTGTATCCACAGCTGTGATCATTCGTTCCCATACCCTGTCATCTTCGTTCGTTCATTGCTAAGTTGGTTTGCGGTTGTGCGCTCGTTGATGCTTGCATTTAGTTGTCTAAGGCTCGGCTACGGCTGCGACTCTACGGCACGCTCAGGTGTCGATGGCATGCAGCGTCGCTTGCTTTTTTTTATCCCGGGAGGAAGGGCAGACACTGCGAGTAATCGAATCGAATCCCGTATCCCTGGACTTTTTAGACGTGTTCGGCTTATCCACTCCACTGTCGACACTCCCATGTATTCAGCTGTGATAGAGCCAACATACGTTTTATTGTCACATGTGCTGGACAGAACTACTGAGCAACACATATTGAGCACAACACACCATTTGGTGGTCCTCACTGTTCGAGCTGCAACAAGCAGAGTATCCGGGAAAGAAGACCAGCCCGCAGAGAGTTTTCTTTCCCTGCCCCGCCAGCAATTCACTGTTATCCGTGTAATACGTTCTTCGCCAGCCAAGCTCCCTCCAGAGACGCCCATCCGTTCCCTGCCAGCCTAACTCCGTCATAACCCCTATTGGCTTCTCCTTCAACCGAGCTCCCTGTAGGACCACCCTTCTGCTTTCTGCGAACCCAGCTTCCGCCACAAACACTCACCTGGCCGTCGCCAACGCAGCTTCCCCATACTAAACCCATCCCGCTCCCCGTCAGCCGTGCTCCCCCATAAAACACCCTAGGTCAGTCATTAGCCCACCTCCATCATGCCGCACCCGCCGGGTCCTCGCCAGCCCGGCTCCCTTGTTCGAAAACCACCTGTTCCCTGGAAGCCGAGGTCCCTCGACCGCACCCACCGCTGCGATGAGGACTTGTGCCGGTCGACCTGTGTGCGTCCCAACGCTGCATCAAGCATGCATTTTGTCGGCCAATTTTGTGTGTCATACATTTGCAGCTGATTCGGGTTACACCCAGAAGCGGATAGAAGTATTACAACATGGGGCTGAGTGGCAAAGCTGCAATTTACATCGCAACTCTGTTTGGTATGAAAAATGAGTGCATCGTATATGCTCAAGATCCTGCTTTCGCCACGAATTTGAGGTGTCTTGTAGCGGTGCAGTTCTGGCCGTCAGATATGTAATATGAAAATGCCAAATATGACGTCGGCTTAAATAGTCTATGAAGTTTAAGAAAGAAAGGAAGTTTGTCCCACTCTTGGGACTCCCCAAGGACGCCACCGAAGTTGCCTGGCCACTTGTAGAGGCTGTTCGGACCCTCAGTTTTCGATGGAGACCTGGCCCGTCAAAATCGGTACCCATATGGTCCGATTTGCCGGTAAAATAGTTCAAACTGAACGTGTAAATGTGATTTTTGCCACAGCGATCATCGCTGCAGTTTTTTTTCTTTCTTTTTACGTTCCGTCACTTACGTCACCGTACAATGACGCATATTCCACAAACCCGGTTCGCTCAAAAGTACATGAGGGGTACTTTTGGCTTTGGGTGAACATCGGCACTGATGTACAGTGCCCGACGTGATTCGACGACCGACATCCTCAGCGTGACATCGTGGTTGACCGCGAAACGCGCTCATGTTTACTCTCTGAAGCATATGTAAGAGGGTGCTCAGATTTCTTTGGGGTTTTGAACTGAAATAGCCATCCTAAAGATCATTCTGTGTAGTTAACAGCCCCGTCCATATTAAGGCCTAAGCCCCTCTAGTCTTTGAACTGCATGCCCGCAAATATAAGGAGCCTTTTTCGGGGAGAGTATTTCAATATCACCTTGGTATTCGTGACGTCAGAAAAAAAGTCACTCATCCCTGCCATTCCATAAACTTACATTACTTACTCTGTCAGATAATAATTTGAAATACAGCATCACCCGACCGATGCGTTTGTCGTGAGTGGATGTGAAGGGAACTGGAATGAAGGAGAACGAGAGTTGAAGAGACCAAAATAGTCCTCGTCGCCTGGTACACGAATACTTAGTGTTAAACTGTGGGCCTATTTTGAGGATCAGGTAGAACCGTGATGACGATGCGCTGCATGGCATGCAGAGTGAGAGCTGTGTACACCAGAAGTGAGGCTTCTATCGCAATGAGAGGACCCGTCGAGAGACTTGGTTTGATCAGGTGCGCTTGGCACGAACGCCTCAGACAAGCACAAACGATACATCTGTCTTTGTCTCGCACCTCCAGCTCAATAAGGGGTCAGACAGACGTTATCTCTTTGAGACGTCACGTTTAAGACAGAGTTACCAGGAGAGAAGGGAAGAGGTTGCCAAGGATCACAGTGCGTGACAGTGGGGGAGGGATGGCTGAAAGCGGCCGTGAATGCGTAACGTAAGTTGTGGACCGTCCGGGAACACCTGAAAACCATCTGAGCCGGAGAACACACCGTGGCCGACCTGGATGAATGAGCAAGAGTGTGGTGCTGGACGCTAGTGCTGTCGTCTGTGGGGCAGCTGTCAGACCGATTGGGGAAGGAACGCAAGACGGCGTATCGGTGACCATAAATCAATCATAGGGAGCCGGCTGGGCGGTGTATCGGCGACAATTAACCCTGCCACCGGCTAAGGTTGGCAGCGAGGAGTAGGCTAACTTGCGGTGTAGCGCACGAGCTGGGGAGCTGTTGGGAATCCATAGGTTTAACGGATGGAGGGTGTCTGATGGCTGCACTGAAACGCTGTCTGTTAACAGAGGGTGGTCACGCATCAGCTCACGAATGTAAACAATGTGTCGACGGGAGTGTTTCGGACAGATGCGAACTGAAGTTAGCATGTGTCGAACAAAATAGGCTGAGTTTGCGGAACTTTTAGGTATACATAATTAAATCCTCGCCCGGCATATTGGGTGCTCCGGTCTTTCTAGTCGGTGCCTTCTCTTGGGTTTGCGGGGGTTCCTGTGTTTGTAATAGGGCCAAGGGTGGATCATTTCAGGCCTGCTGTCGACCAATAGTGCGTGATGTTGACTGTCTTAAGCCTCTTACAGGTCAGATGTTTCCTCCTGCGTGCCTTAACCCTCGCCCTGGTAGGATGGGAGGATCATACAACCCCCCTATGGTCTTTGAGGATGCCTCTCCAACATGTTGAGCGATTACGTTCAAGTTTTCAGTAACCCGTGAGACATCCATTTGCATGTTTTAACATCAAAATCCTGTTCTCAGATTTCTGGTTTTGGAGCAGTTGCGGTTTTGGGCAGGGGCGGATCTAGCCTGGAGTTGTTGTTTCGTTTTGTTTTTTTCTGTTTTTTTTGGGGGGGGGGGGCAACCGTTCATCGCCAGCTGGCTGGTGTGGGATCCGAGGTCCAGTGCATGGTGTCTCTCGCGAGTACCTAGTACGGACACCTTTCAAGCGCCAAAATGCTTTTGAATCTTCTATATACAGTATGCATGTTTACAAAGCTCGTAACATAAAATATTACATTCAAGAGTCAGCAGAAATATTTGCTACCGCACCATCAAAGTCAAAACAGACGGTAAGTAGACGAAACTTTTATGAAGTTCTGGGAATTTTTTTTGGGGGGGGGCGCTAAAACATACTTTTAGAGTTTTTTGCGGGGGCCATGGTCCCATGCCCCCCCCCCCCTGGAAACGCCTATGGTTTTTGGGGAAAAGCTGCACGGCGATATACGGCCGACGCGTGCGACGGGCAGCAACCAACGACGCCGTGGAACGCGCGCGGCGGACCGACATTGTCACATTGACGTAGCGAGATGCCATAACTGTATGCTCAAAACACAAAAAGACACCATTGTGCTCAAAATGGAACAAGAAACAAAGTTTTGTGGCGCCGCAAATACCTTCATTGTATGTAGAATGCTGCTGCAGCGGAAAAAGTGTTATTCTCTGGAAAGGATGACCTTAGACCTGCCATAATAGGCTCAATTGTTAAACCAACAGCAACAGCTAGTTTAAAAAAAAAACTAGCACCAGTCGCGAGAAGCCTGTTGAGACTAAACCAATGGTGTTTCTGCCAATTCTGATAGCAAACGGAAGGAAGCTTGCATACCTCTCCCATCAGTCTACGTTAGAAAAACGGTGAATCAGGGCGAAGATTATGGACCATTCTTTCGATTTGATGAAAATGCATACAAGACTCGAGAGCAACGTGGACACGCGCATGGTCCGCCAATGACGTCGGCAACGATCCTCTCGTATTAAGCCCACTTGCCGAGGGCATATTTTCAGCAAAGTCGCTCCAGTACCCGGGGCCGTATTGCTAGCAGAACATATTACACACATGCCAGTTCAAGACCCTGAACAAACCGACTGTCCGAAGAAGCGTTAGTCGTGTAAAATATCTCGTCTCAGGAATTCATGGAAGCAACCGCAATACCAGCAGCTTTCTATTCCATAAACGTAGAATAACTGTGCGTTTATGGTGTCACTAGCAATAATACGCTTTCACGTTAACCAGTGCTGGATGCCACAGTTACAGCGGAGCGGCAGATGATCTCCCGTTAAGGAACCATCCTAGCCGATTGTAAGTATTGGTGGTAACCCATGGTAAGGTTTGAGGCTCAGACCTCGTAGAATTTAGTCCGGAGGAATTTCAAAGCATCTGACTCCCTCGCCAGATGATATGGGGTGGGTGATAACTTTCTTGTTTACAACTGCCCTCCCCAACCCTTCGCTGCGTCGGACGGGGAGGCCGTCCCCAACCCTTCGCTGCGCAGGCCGCCGTGCCCGGAACGGTCGCGTCGGTTTCCGTGCGTTGGCCAAGCGCTATGAACAGCAAGGACTGACCGCATGCACCAGGAATCTTTTTGGGGTTAACGTTTTGTTTGTTGCCCGGTCAGCTCCTGTTGAATCGGAGCACGAAGACCTAACATTCGACTCTTTTCTAAATTGGAGACCGATTCGCAACAAATGTTGAGTAAACGCGGTCATTGGGTCTTTAAAAATCGATTAATTTTGCTACCTTAAACATTTTGTGTGATGTTTAGCAACCCTGCGAGAAGATCAACACGTCTTATGTGTTCATAATGCAGTTGAGTACCAAACGTTTGAGAGGGTAAACACATTATGTGTTCATATTCGTCCCACTACATCACGGATATTTCCATTACATCTCAGCTTGTAGTGCTTCAATTTCATTTGGTGTCTGTTGTTTTTCTTTGACTGCAAATGAGTTGGGAATAAAAATTCCTGAGATTAGAAGTTTAGCAATGGTGTCATCTCAGAGAGCACATCAAGCAAAGGTAAAGAGTTTAATAACACTTTAATAACACTTTTAAGGAAAAGTTACGGAGCCATGTAAATCACGCTACCAGATTCGTGTGTTGGGTTGTGTTTTACCACAGAGCCAACGACTGCTATATTGCCGAGACGCCCTAATAAAAAAACACTTTATTAGTCGCAGTCCCATAGACTTAACATTGGCTTTGCTTTTGAAAGCATAATTGTCAGTGACGGCTCGCTGAACTTTGGAGCTAATACAAAGTTTTGACCATGGCTGTAACGGTCGGTGCAAGTTGCTTATTCCCTATGAGCTATCTGTGGGTGCCGAAAGTGCATTGGTAGACGCATCTGGTGAACTCCGGTGCTTCTGGGGAAACCAGAGATACGGGGTTCGAGTCGCTGCGGCGCCCGCCCTTTCTGCCAGGGTAAGAGGCATGTGACGCCGTATGGCCTCAGCAGCTAAGTGAGTCTTAAAGCAGCAGTGACTGACGACAACGACCTGTAACCTATATTAATGTACATACAAGTGTGATGATTTTGTTTCCAGTTGAAGCCATAACTGTACCATTTTTGATAACCTTTTACACAACTCTAACTTTACTATCCAACTTTAATCAACGGCTAACTTTGTCAGTCTATGGATCAACACGTTGAGAAAGAAACGGCAATTGGCAAACAGTGCTGAGCAGCGCGTCCAAATATGCGTTAAGTACATGTCGACGAGTGGCAAGCAAAGCAGATTTTAAAGTTGCTTGCTTTTTTGGTGAAGCTGCTTACAATGCTGCTTGTTAGTTAACTCGATTTTTAAACAAGATGACCACTTGTGGTTCATCGTACCTAAAAAGGTGCAAGCAATATCTACGTTATGTAAGAAACACAACAAAAAATTAAATCGGATCACATAGTAATGTCGAACTGAAGGTACGGAGATGATCCTGTCAGACATCATTTTCCTGAAATACGCGACTAAAAAATGGCATGCGTCGGAGTCCCATTGACTTATTTAGATGTTAAAAACTTAAGATGAAATATTTGGAATACGTGTTTCTGCAATCAACTGGTTGGTTTTAAAAGCATTTAAAACTTCCAAGAGTATAGAAAAGAAAACGAAAAAAGAAATTTCCTATCGTAATATAACAATTTTATCCAATTTTTGCTATGTTCATTTTCGCGCATGAATGTCTAAAATTGGCCCGTTTGTGGTACCGTGCTAGTTTGACCCAACCTAGCTTGAAACGTCGACGTACCAATTAAATTTCACAACCGGCTTCCTGCAGCCTGTCAAAATTTGTGGCAAATAATTTACGGAAATGGAAAATCAACGCATTTTTAAAGCTGCATGGTACATTTTGATATAAAATGATGAGGTGTTCTTAAGCTCATAACTCGGCTCCCTTACAAGATGGAATGACGCAAATGGTTTCGATCAAAGGACAATACAGAGCGCAATCGTGTGTAGGAAACATGACTAGAAGCGCTAGATGACTCGCCTTATAATATTCAAACAACCATAAAACACGTTAAAGATACCTCCAAGAGCTATGAGTAATGTTAGGTACGAAATCCATCACAACAAGGAATGTGAGTGTATTTTCGTGCTTAACGTCTTGTCACACAATGTCATGACCGTAACATGGTGGGTAAATTTCCGGAAATATAACTCTGATCGTCTAATTCGATCTCCAGCCACCGTTGGGATAATATTTGTTGCTTGACCAATAGGCCAATTTCCATCTCATTTTTCGGAGAGAGATTGTGCAAGAAACGGCACATCATTCCACACTGAGCGTGCATGAGTGACCGGGATCGTAAAATATTTTGTTTTAGAATAACCGCTGGCGATAACCATATTGTACGTGAGTGATGTGTTTTGAGGGGATTGTCGGTGTCTGATTTTAGAAGCCAACACAAAGGTGGTGAATTTATGTGAATCTGTCGGCGGTGAATTAATTCTCGCTCGGAAAGTCGACGCGGTAGATTCATCCTCAATTACAAAAGCCCCTTCATGTTACATCCGTTTAAGCCATGGTCATGAAATTTAAAAAAGGTACCAGTTCGATCCATTACGATTGCTACGTTTAGGGGACGGGAATCAGCAGGACGATTTTGTCTGATCTCCGTTCATGCGTGCATAGGTTACCGTTGGAGCGTAATGATGAACCTTAATTTAAGTTAGTGCGGGAAGAATGATGGTCAACGGATCTTCCCGTGGTAGAACATAGATAATGCAAGACTTTAAAAGCAGTGTGGAAATTTTAAAATTTTCAAATAATTCAATTTTGGACCGAGCTACAGCCAAAAGCCGACTATTATGTAGCGCTATTGGAAAACGTTTCCTTCATGCTTTACATAGGTATCAAAGCCTGGATGCTTATAACCGGCGCTCCGATATGCACATTATTGGTTGCAGTGTACTCGGCCCAGTGTGATGAAAACGGCGTTTGACGTTGATATCATAACATTGGAGGTGGGTGACCGATCCTTGATCTTTACAAGCGCCAGACATGCACTGTGATCTAATTTGACGCCGCAGACGCCGCAGACGCCGCAGCGTAATAACGTTGGCTTGCTTTGAACATAAGGAATCTTATAGATCCACATACGGACACAGACAGGGAGGGGTGGAACCAGGCATAAGGGGCACTTGGCCCCTTCGGTCCCTCGGGATCCAGATGTTCGCTCAGGACTGACAATCAACGGCCCGATTACAGAGCACACAGGGCCGAAGGGCTGACCGGAGATCTCCAGTCCGAAGGACCGGAGCCCTCTGATGTCAATCAAACTGTCTCTGGTGGTGAAAGGGGCCCATCTGAGAAAAGACCTTCACTTCCGTCGAGATCACCAACAATCGGCCCTTTGTCGGACTGAGACCCATTTTCCAGGCATGGACACTGTCTGGGCCCACGAATGGCATTCAAAGGACCTCGCAAGTTGCATTGGTTGCGGTTCTCTTGTCTGACACGATGTCCTCTGATCACAGTGCATACGTAAAAATAAATTTTGTGCTGCTCGAGTCGGCCAGAGGCCCATTTGGTATCCATCACGGCCCATCACGTGCCTTCTCCGTTGGTTCGGACCCTCTGAGAACGACAGAAGATTAAAAGCAGTGAAATGGTGCATCATGACTAACGAGACAGTTTAAGGGCTCCGATTCTCACAGGAGGCCTCAGTAATAACCGGGAGCTCTCTACTCCGCTTCGACCAGTGGCTCGTTGAGTGGAACTGGGTCCCCTGTGCAAATTATTTGACTCCCTACGACCGTATGTGATCTTCCTGCATCAGTGAGAGCCACTGCCTCTATCCGGGTGCAGCTGCCCCGCTGAGAAGACAGGCCGCGTCGGGGAGGGGACCGGTATACAATACATTCCCTGAGGGCCTCGGAATGGATCAAGGGGCCCCGATTCCCACGTCGCAAGATGGAAGCTGGTGAATACCTTGCGCTGGGATGGAAAGGTTCTTGAGCCACTAACCGGAAAAAGTAATACCCCTCCCCCTGGTGTACTACCATCTACTAGCGTAGTGCAGTGTGCTATGCACCAGTATATCTACCACCCCAGTGTTCTATCCACGTTCTCCTCCGTCCCGCATATCCGAGGGTCTGTTAAGTTTGTAAAATTCCTTGATGTCCTCTATGAGCGCGAAAGCCGGAGGAAGCGGATTATAAGATGAATGAAATTAGGTGAATTCCGGTAAACCTTTGAGGATTTTCATCAGGGGCCTTTATTGCGCTGTGTTCTCCCTTTTCGACTTACCAAGACTCTCCTCCTACACCACATTATTCTCCAACGCTTCTCTTGTTCTCCTAGACTTTTCCTGAAAACATTCCTTCTTCTTTATAGTTCCACACAGCCCCAAACTTCGTTGTGCTTTCTAAAAGGTCTCGAAAACTCCACATCTGTTTCCATTGTGTAGTTTCCGATGTCGCCTTCTTTCAGAAACAACGTAGATACACATCGAAGCACAATGCACCATGCGTCACAGCATTTATTAGTGACTCAATGGTTCATATAGAATGTCGCATAACCCATGCCTGCAACAAAGTACACTTTAACGAGCACACACAAGTTGCATCTCTGAGTTGACTGTACACGGTACACCACATTTTTCTGAACAGGAAACATACCAACAAACTTGACCTGGCGGAGGAGATCGCTATGCCATGCTAGAGCTCCCAGCATCGTACCTGAGACAAATAGGCGGTTACGTAGCACATATGCTCCGCGACGGTTTTTGATGCACAGCATCGGAGCCAGTGCAGTCACAATGACTTGGCTACAGAACATCAACGCTGGATACCCAGAGGTGTACCGCAGTTTAAGATCAGTTAGTTTTTCGAAGGAGGCGGACACCTGCTACATCTTCTCCCGCTGCGCGTGTGGGCTTCCCGAAACAGACATTGGAATTTGCAGACCGTAAGAATTCTAAGCTTTGTCAAGAAGTGATCTGGCAGTGTTTACGCAGCCCTTAATCGTGATACCACGAAGGTGACGCGCCGAAGACGGTGAAACTACGTCGAAGCTGGTGACACGGTGCTGTTATTGACGACATCAGCGCCGGATCTGTAAGCACGACGACGAAGCCGGCCACGACGGAGCCCGTGAACGGAGGAACCTGTTGACCTGAAAAACATTCAAATGCATATGAAATTCTAAGAGTGAAAACAGGGAGCCCTAACAGAACGGCACGCTCAGCAGACAAAGCCAAGGTAAACTTGAGTTCACTTTAGGTGAAACTGGGAAATTCCCTCCACTGTCTACACTACAAATCATTTCACACCTCCAAATGATTCCTAAACGGATGGCTTTGCCCGTCCATAACATACGGTAGAAAAGGTTTTGATTGCCCACATTTTTTCGCACTTTGCGAACCCTGGCAATATTGGAGTAAAAAAATGTTGCAGCTTGTACCGTCGTGACAAACACAAGATTCTCAACCATGGTCTGCCCTGTTCTACAGCAAGGCCGCTCACACCACACAAAACTCCCTACCCTAGGTTACCATTAGACGTCACGTGAGGCAAAATTCGTGTTGAAATAAAACGCCTTGGTACACCCGTTTGATATAAATAGGGCGGAAAATAGAAGTAATAAATACCTCAAACATACTCGTCCAAATCCATGACACGTGACCGGAGAAGCGGAACAATTGCATTAGATGAATTGACCTGACCTGACATGATCTTAGTCTGAACCGCTATGACCTTAGCATGAACTGACATGACCTTAGCCTGAAATGACATGACCTTATCCGGAACTGACATGACTTCAAAATTCAGTGCCGAAAAAGCATAAACAACAAATCACAAAATCTAGTTTTTAACTCTGTGATATGATCCTAACGGACAAGGATGCGTTCGTTCATTTCACCTAGTTACGCAGGTCTACGGTCAATATTGTTGGTGTAATTGTTCTGATATTTGTTTTAAAATGCTGGTTTCAGTTGATCTGAGGTCACTGAAGACTTCAATGATTTTTAAGGTGACCTGCACTGCCTGTAGCGTCGTCAAGCATGTTATATATGTCACATCAATGCCTGGGTGCAGTTGCACAGGATGACCACTGTTTGAATTTTTTAATTAAACGATTTGATTCTTAGATATCATAAACACAACGTACTGTTGGCGCTGGAATGTTAGGGGCTCCGTATTTCGGACATCAATTTAGAACGAACCACCTGGTATGACTGCACTTTTTGCTAGCGTGCGTTTCAGACCATGTGACATTTTTTCTTAGTTAAAACACAAAGTAATGGAGCGTTCCATTCACTCATCATGCTAGTAACAACGCTGAAAAAATTCATTGTAGGTAAAGGCCACCGTGATGCATGCTCTGACGTCAGATACATAGTCAGGACGTTCTCCTGGCGCAAAAGCTAGATATCAGAAGCGACGGGACAGGATGGGACAAACAAAAAAGCAGAACACACGGTAGTGCATGACAGATGACACGGCAGGACAGAAGACTTGGGCGGGGGGAGGGGAGGGTTAAAAGTCCAAGGATCGAGTACAGAGGGCGGAAAGCGGAGAACAAAAACAAGACGACCAGAATAAAACAACAGAAAACAGATGAACACGAAGCCCGCCCGCCTTGGCCAGCCCACACTTTTATGTTCTGTTCAAGACAAACAGGACAGGACAGGACAGGACAGACCCGGCCATGACAGGCTCGGCTTAATGGGAGTGTTTCACCTTCGCCCAATGATGGTGCCTCATGGCCTCCCCGAAAGATGTTGGAAACTGGCAGGCTATGGCTACGGCAGACACGGCATGGAAAAGGTCTAGTCAAGCTGCACTAAATGGGTGTGATTAAATGTGGATGAGCGTAATATTGGACAGATCAATCAGGTCATATCCATCTAATTAGAGTGCCTAGCTGTCTCCTCATATGTAATGAGCTAAAATTGCTAAAACAATGCAGAGGATGGCGTCATATGGGTTCGGAAAGCCTTACCAGAGGATTAAAAATAGTGAACACCGCCAGGTGTGACCTGGGACGTCGTTTTCGTCACTTGGCTTTTACAACGCACTCAGATGCTGAGGCTATGTGGCGTCCCCTGCCTCCCATCCTGGCAGGAAGAGTGGACACCGCGAAGAATCCAACCCCGTACCTCTGGCTTCCTAGATGAGCAGTCCTACACTGTCGGTACCCATACGATATGGCATGCCAGATCAAAGCAGGAAAAGCTGTTGTTGCATGGACCCACCCAGCGATATTAGGAAACTTTCATAGCTTTAACACCATTCAGTGTCACATCGGAACAGCTTCAAAAAGCAAAGCCGTTTACAAAAATCATAGTTCGACCTAGCTTGGCCTTGGTGAAGACACGTGACAAAAAAACTAGAACGATTTCGATGCACAACAGTGATATTGATATGCGATTCAAGGGTCAAAGGTCATCGCCATTGTCACTGGCTCGACATCCGCACCAGGACATAAACACTGCCATCTGGTTCATTGGCTATTCATCCACTCAAAAAAGTACCGTTTACATGGATGGTCGAAGGTGCTACCAACTTAGACTGGAAGGATAATCTGACCAAGGACCTCTCATTTGCGTGAACATAGGCAAAACCGACCCTACGTCTGTTTGAAAGCCGGTAGTCCAAGCTTAGATGTTTCAGATCGAGGTGCAATTGTGTGGACGAAGTGCGTTTTTGAGACAGATGGTCGCAGTGGTGCAGCTGCTTTGCGGGTGATAGCTGGAGAGCGTCAGGGCTTGTGCGGAGATCGTGGCCGGATAGATGTGTGAAAAGATGGACCTCGCCAGATTACCCACCAAACGGCGTCGAATGGTGCATATTTCTGTTAGTAGATGTTTTGTGCCTATCAGTCTCACAGGCTCGGAGCATGCAGTTGCCTGCAAACTTTGATTTTTGTTTCGGGCTTTTTTCCGGTTCCTGCTCTGACCCAAGGTCACCATCTTTTGGAAAGGATAGACCGTCAGTAAAACTTATCTGCACACAAATTTTTTGTAAGTTGGGGCACTTATGATGACCTCTGACCTGGCACAAGGACATTGCCTTCTGGACAGAATGGCTATCGACCATGGCGCATCGATTGGTAAGATGGAGGACTGGAGGACAGATGGAGCTTTGGCCACTGTTCCAACAAGACGGGTTGCGCGGTCAGATGACTGGTGTACGGTAGCTAAAGCTCCGGACACCACTTCGACAAGACAGGCCATGTCGTTCGGTCGCTTGTGGATAACTGGGGCTCCCAATACCCTAGCAAGCTTTGGACACCTCTGCATGTCCGCAGGTCTGGCTCCTTTACCTCCGGAAAACAAAGCAACATAATACCGCATCAGGCAACAACCAATTAAAAAAGTCTAGCCTGTCAGGGAACACAGAAAGTAAGCTACTGTAGCTGTAGGTTCCCCACAAAAAGGTATATCAAATAACATCGTGCCCAGAACGACCGCGGCAATACCAGCGATAACGACCCACAGAGTAAGACGAACCGAATGGATGTGGCCCTCAACCAACGTTCAACGTTAAAGAAAATGCGGTAAGTCTTGTCCTGGCGACCTTGACGTTGGAAGGGCTGTAACTTCTCTGATACAGCGTACCGGTCCAAGATTTGGTATCGATTGTAGTCAGGTCAATATCTACCCGTACGCGGAATTTGGAAAGAATTGAAGGAGTCGCCATCATTATTGGGATTTTTAATCTTGCTCTATCTCCGGTAATAGGGCGTACCGGTCGAAGATTTTATGCTAATTATGCTCAGAAAAATACGCCACAAGTATTAAGAAATTTTCAGTTCAATGTAAGGAGTCCGCTGAATATCGAATATGAAGCTGAGTCAAGGATGAAGAAAATGTTTTCCATGCCACATATATGGCATACCTTAGCAGCCTTTGCATTTAAAAAGCTATAACTTTTTTGATACAGCATATCGATCCAAAAGTTTGTGCGTATCGTAATCAGAAGGCTAATATGTATAAACACCGATTTTGGAAAGGATTGAAGGAGTCCGCACTGTTTATGGTGATCTTACATATTGTGATGTCTCCGGTAATAGGGCGAACCGGTCCGAGATTTTGTGCTCATTGTGGTCAGGAGATTAAGCTGCATCTGTATGCTAATTCATAGGCAAATTTAAAAAGTCTGCTGAATATCGAATATGAAACTGAGTCAAGCGTGATAAACAACACGCCCTCGAGCCTAGTTAATACGGATCTTTGCTAAGAGGGGAACGCAGTTTAGTACCGATTCGTACTAAAAGTGGCGGCGTTTAGTACGCGAAGACGCTAAACAGAGCAGCCCGGTAATCCAGGGCTGAACAGAGGAAATGAGGCTGTTTAGAGGCGAAGGTCGTGAATTTCTTTTCGTTCGATGGGAGTAGAAAACCTTCGCCATTTTGGGATCTCAATTCCCATTTGAATGCGAGTTGCTCCTAGGACGCGGCGAACTTGGTTGGTTGGTGGTCAGTGGGGGGCATTGTGGAAGCGGTTAGGGAACGTGCCTGGAAAAACTCTCACGCGTAATTTACAGAAGAGTGTTATCTACCGGCTGAGTATGATATTGATATATCCTGGACTACAGGGCCTTGGGAAAGATATCGTCATCCGGGTAGTGCAAAGAATGGGATACTAGTCTCGAGATGTCGTTAGCACCAGACTTGGGTTTGACCCGAATGCATTGAGTCAGCTCCGGACTCGCTCACAGATTATGGAATCCGACTTAGCTCGTGACTCAGTTGTTCCATTTTTCATTTGACTGAGTTCAGACTATAACATTGAAGTACTTAACTCATGACTCATGCAGGATGCAAAATGAATTATCGGATCTCTGGCTCATTTATATATGAATATATATATATATATATATATATATATGTATGTATATATATATACACATACGTTGTGTAGCTATATATATATATATATATATATATATATATATATATAAATGAATATCTACCTCTGGTGTCTGGCTGAAATTTAGCAGTCTTCAGAGCTTAGGATGAACAACATTGGCTTTTCTGTTAAGGAATTGTGATAATACTGCTTTGCTGATCGTGCAAGAAGTTTGCATGCTGCATGGTGTTAATTTTCACACCGAAATGAGATGTGAACTTGCCTAGGGCGCACCATTTTTCTTGTGCTGTCAATTTGACCCCAGCCATATGACTCACTGATGCAACGTTGTGGAAAATAATCAGTCCATGACTCAGTACATGAAAAGTTTGACAAACGTGATTCAGGTCATGTCCCATACCAGCACTTTCCTAGTGAACAGATGCAGCATATAAAAAATTTGATTAATTCTTGATTTGTTTTTCTAATTTAATTCCAAATTGATTAACTCATAAGCAGATTCACAACTCAGCTTGATTTAAACACAGGTCTGGCTAGCATGTTTATATGTGTGAAATCTTGCATTTTAGTAGTGGTTACCAGGTTACGGTGATCACGTCAGGCAACCTGGCATTATTTTGGAATGTTGATTGTGTTGTTGAAAAAGATTTGGTGTATCGCGTTTAACATTTCAACTAGATGTGATTTGAGTCATACGCTGACATCCTAGATGTGAACTAATCCTTAGAATGTGCATGTTAGTGGTGTATATATATATATATATATATATATATATATATAATATATACATATACATATATATCCCAGTTTCTGACTGATATTTTGAAAATGTAAGCTGTATTTCTGGATATTGCCACTTCTATTTCGGTCATCATTATCTTTGTGGGTATTGCCTCATCAATTTCAGCCACGAATACAACCTTGGTAGAAATTATCAGCTCATGATTAAGCTCATGACGTTTGTGAAGAATGTGATTAGCCCATGACTTAGAATACCATTTTTTTTTCCAGTGAAGTGACTCAGGTTACACATCCCCCTTAAATCCTTATAGAGTCAGGCAGGCAGAGTCAGGCAGACAGATAGGTTCTAGAGAGGGATATGTATATGTATATATATATATATATATATATATATATATATATATATATTCTCATTCCGGTCTGTGGTCAGTGCAACAACATAGCTTGCGTAATACTCCAGGAGCGGGAAAGAGGAAAAAGCCGCCAAAACGTGGTGAAAATCCCATCCTCCGAACTTATGCCACTGATCAATACGAAACCTTCAGAATTTGGAGCCGTTTAGTCAATAGCTTGTCCTTCCCAGGACATGGTGACTTTGGGATAGGTCAGAGGTCACCAAAAATTTCCGAAAGTGAACGAATCGACCTGAAAACGTCCTCATCGTTAAGCGTACGGAACAGGTTACTACAAAGCTTTCACTTGATGATGCGCCATTGTTGGAATCCTCTCCTTTTTTAAACATGGTGACAGTTGGTCAGGTCAAACGTCATCAAAAAACGTCCGATATCTCCAATATTGGCTGTGGACGCCTCCATGCTCCGAGCCTATGTGACCGATCGGCACGAACCCTGTACCAACCGATGCGCTATGGTCGATAGCCTATAGCCATAGCCATAGCCAGAGGTTAGCATCAGACTTGGGTTTGACCCAAATGTCTTGAGTCAGCTCCGGACTGGGTCACAGTCCTGAGTCCCCAATAACGCGATCGTTCCCTCGCCCATGCTTGGTCACATCGTCCCCGCTCCGAGGTTCTGGTTGTCGCGCTGGCGGCTGGTGGCCGGTGGTGGTTTGGCCCGTTCCGTTGCGAAGGTGTGCCCCCCCCCCCCTCCCCCGTGTCCTGACAAGTTGGCGCGTGGGGAGGACGGCTCCTGGAAGTGTTTTGGTTGGCGTGCTAGACGCACCAGTGAGTGCTCGTTGTGCAATATCATTTCCGTTCCATGCACTGTGCTGCCGCGTGGCAGGACTCTTTTTTATTGATTTGATGTTTTTGGTACGACCGGTACTCTCGCAGGGTCGTGCCTGTTGCATGGAGGGCGAAAATCCCTCCAATATCGTGCATCCTTCCCCATCCAGTCGCGTGGAAAGAGTCCCTCCTATAGAAGAATGAACCTCAATTACATAAAGTCGGTTCTCGTCATTGTGTAGAGCGTCATATAAGGCTTAGTTGTGTGTGGGTAAGAAATCTCCCTCCCCTTAATCAAAAAACGCTCTAGACGAGACCCTGGGCCCGTATGGCGTTTTTCTTGTGCAACAATACATTTGCGATATCTCATCGCCTTTGGCTTCTAATGTGTTGCTTGAAATATACGAACGATATGTTGTTTGTGTTTTCAGTTTGCGTCCCTTTTTGCGTATTTTTTTCCGGCAGGTAGGATAAATTTCGCTGTTGCGGATTTCGATGGGAGCGGGATGGGCATCACTTCAGCCCTTCGTTAGCTGGGAAGGTGCTCTGCTGTTGAACCGCTGAGCTGCTGCTGAGAACGCAGCTGCCCTGCTCTGGATGACTGCTTGAGGAGTGCTGCTGGCCGCCCGGAAGCATTATGTGTGCCAGCAAGCTAGCGCAATAATCAGGGGCTTCCGTCAAAGTCAACTGGTGCTTCTCCAGAATCATCATGTTTAGGGAAGTAGGCATTGTACCATATGGCTCAAAATGTTCAGTTCGTACTTCACGAGCAGTTCTGCCAAAATCTACGGCGATGAGTTCCTTGCCGCGGTTATTGGTAATTCCACAAGATAAACATGGCAGATACAAACTCCACTTTATTTCTCTGAGCACTTTCGCGGACAACAGGAGCAAACCAAGTTTTCAAATTGTGTTATAAAAAGGAAATGACAGCACTTTTCAAACTGGGCTGGCAGTGTGCCAGGAATCTGCTGTTTTATTCTTCATTGCAGACATTTTTATCAAGTGCAGCTATCAATCCTTCACTGCTTTCGTTACCATCAGCCACAATCTATCCATTGCGGGGGCAAATAGCGAATGTCTAAAGCGACCCAAACTCACCCTTTAATGAGCGAAGTGGATCGGAAACCAACCGCTCTAGGACAAGAAATTACTACCGAGATAATATCGTATTCTCATATAGACCGATGTCAGCTACCGTGCTCCGATATGTCTGATAATGACAATGATAAGCTTGTTAACATCGTCTTGGTGACATGAAATACAACACTTAACTTCTTTCTCATGAAATATAAGCAATTCCAGTGATTAACCTCATAAATGGCACCAATGATGTTTCGATGTCGTTATTGTGACCGCAGCAAGAGACAGGTCGGCAAGTAAGACAAGTAAGTCAAGACAAGTAAGACAAGTCGGCTTTCAGGCAAGCGCTCTATGCACATGGCCTCACGCAAACGTTTCCCATACAAGTACATCGAGAAAGTGCATGTGTAGTGCATTTCTGCGTCGCTGTTCGGCATAGCTGCTTTCGTTATTATCAACCTCGGGAAATGATCTAACATGAAATCAGTTCTTTCTAGTAGTAAACTGTGTACATGAAAAGTAATCCTCACTCAGACCGCGTAGCAATGATTTCAGGAACCAAATATCGCCATTTTCAGGGGCCATCCTGCGCAGCACACCGCGCTGCGGTGTCTCCCGCAACGAAACGATATAGGTATCTGGAAAATGGATTCCGCTGGAGAGGCTGCGACGACGGCACGGAACACCATGCTGGCGACTGCGACAACGGCAATGCATAGCATTTGTTGAATGGTTAAGTGATTACTGCATTGAGCATGATAACAGAAAAGTGTATGTTTTGTGCAATGGTCCTGTTGCCGAGGTAATTTCGGTGATAGCTTGCGAATAATCTCCTAAAAAGTAAAATAGTGCGGGACTCTGGGCATGGTGTCAACAATCTGCACTTGTGTGGCAGCCAGGTGGCGGCAACCGACAGGCACGTGATGCGCAGTCAGCGGGTCACAGCATCAACCGCGGGGCGGTCTGTCGCTAGCCAATGCTATGGCGGTGTGAAGCATGTGTGTCCTATGCGTTTCGGCATAGGGAAAGTTCCTCCCTCCCATTGTTGCGGAGGCACGAATGCCACAGTCCGATACGGGGTATCACTGACTTCAGCTTGTTGGCGCTCAGCGAGTCCCAGTGGTGCGCCGCCATCGCTCCTGCATAAGAGACGACGCTACGGCGTACGTGTCCTAAGTTGGTTGTGGTATTACAGGAATGCGTGTCCCAGTCGTAGCTCAATTTGTTGCCGCGTCAGCAAGACCTTTTCCTTACATCCCCGCGGACTTGGGATGCAACACAGAAGGCCGTTTTTCCTGATCCATCCAGCGGGGTAAGACACGTCTAAATGTCCTGGACCAGTAGATTCGACGTGGAGAAGCCACGAACAGTCAGGAGGCTGCTCATGGTGTCGGAAAGAGGCAAATGAAGATCGCTAGCGTCAACTTTTATAACAGAGTTGTGATGATGGCTTTAAGCTCGGAAGGCCGACCGACCGACGCGTGTGTAGCCCGCGTAAATGGCCGTGTTATATAGCCACATACAACAGTGCATCTTATATCTGCATCCGTCGTAACACAATTCGTATAAGTCGTCAAATATCCGTCAAAGAAGGCAATATGCTTTAAGGCTGCGTTTTCAAGTTCCACCGCGATTATGTGTTGTTTTCGTGTTTGGTAAGGAGACGTCCACTTTGGAGCAATCCACGGCTTTAGATCTGATGACACCTCGTAAGCTGAAGCCGTCACATTGTCGTGACCGTTGGAGTTGCCTTCGTAAGCCGCATAAAAATACTGGTTCGTAGATGGAATAATCTGGGAACTGCGCTAGCTTGCACGTGCAGCGCAGTTCCAGCATCTGCCTTCGCAATGCTAGTGGGGCCTATCATGACCAGAATCCACGACCAGAAGACTATCATGTGAATGCTCGTGACTATACCTGATATTCGCCTGCGGTTTCCGCAACACAGACAAACCTATTCCACGGGACCGGCGATTGATTGTGGGACGCGACCGGTGATTCCTGCGCCTTGCATCAATTGTCGCCTTTGAATAATGGTAGGACGCACCGCCGTTGTATTAAACAACATCGCATCGTTTCGAACAAAGAAAAACGATCGGTAGCGGCCAAATCAATTCTCCTGGCTCGCGCATACAGGACGCTACAACCTATACCACGTGATCTATTTCACATGACTGAATATGAAAGGTTTGGACGTTAGGGCATCCAGACCGTCTGTGCTGTATTCATGAGAATGCGTGAATACAGCAGAAGTTTCATGTGAATGCTTCACAATGCTAATGGGGGCTTGTGCGCTTCTACCAGGCAAGGACGATGTTACCATTTTCTACGATTACATGGACGATTTTAAACAATCGTCGCGGAGGTTTTTATGTGCACTCAGTATGCTACCCGTCGGTCACATCGTATACCTACTAATTTTCTTGGAGAGGGTACGTTGGTTGCAGGGCTGTTCGTTACAGGAGGATGCCCAGCGTCATTGCAGGTACTTGTTTCAAGTTTGACATTGCGAGACATCAGTGAACCCGAACGTCCCGATCTAAAGGTCTAAAATATTTTCACGAGCGAGTTCACATGAGGTCTTGCCTAACATATTGGTGTTGCTATGTTCACTAATTTTTAGTATCTCAGGGGGTTGATCGGCTACCAGAGGGCATCTTATTCAAGCTGCCACCAGAGCGTGTTTGAAAAAGATGTCAGCGAATTTTTTGTCTCGAAACGTATCACGACAAAGTGGAAAGTGTGACCGTTTATTGAACATGAATACAGCACACCCACCTACTAACAACAAAAAAGCGTGCGTCACAACTTCGGGCCCTCTTTGCAGTTCATCAGCTTGTCACCGGAACATCAATACTCTCCACTTGAAGCGCTAAAAATGAAAAATAAAAACGTCATTCTTAAACAAAAGCCTTGATCTAAATCCAGGCCTAGACTTGTTGGAAGTGGCCAAATCCAGGACATCAGGCGGGAGAGAGTGGGCTTACAGGAAGCACGACCCCTCTGTCTGTCCTTGATAACTTCAGAACCGCTTTCGCAAACAAAATCAGAGTTGAATGGTGTCGAGAGCGAGCCATTTAACGATTTTGACGGCAGGAAAGTTTTGGGCCAGACCAAGTCATGCGAATAAAAAACCACACAAGGTCACATCAGGTCACGATTTATTAATTGCTATGTTCCGGGACGCGGAAATTTAAATTATCAAACAATGTCAGCCGCTACCCATAGATTGCAATGTGTCAGAATGATATGAGCGTTGAGCGTGGTCCAATGGCCATGGAACTGAATGTTCCCCTGCATTGGTCTCATGATGCATTTAGCGATGTTGAGCCGCCTCCATCACGACAAATGTATAGCCCAAACGCACACCGGCATGCAGGACAGAAACACAAGCGTCTGACAGCGCACGGCAACATTTGTGCAGCCTATCGTAATGACGTGACAACAATGTCTCATTCAGGCCTGTCTTTTTTGGCCCTCACATTGCGTCCAATTGACCACTAGAAAATTATGCCGAGATAAGTAGCACTGCTGCGAACCGTGAGATGCCAATTGAGGAGAAGCGGAGCGGAGATAATTCTAACCCCAGCGCAACCGGTCCCGACTTACAGAGTGAACGATACGACAGTCAACGGACAACGCAATATGCGACCAGGAAGTCGCAGAGCACACAATGACCTTGACGTCTGGCCTTCCACGCTAGCTGTCTGCATACTGTGCGCTTCCATTGTCAAGGGGTCTAGGCCAACCGGCCACCGTGCAGTAACAAGGCTACATCGGCGAGCAGATAATGAATCGATCTGTCGCCGGCTCGGGTCGATGTTCAGGCGGCCCAGCCGGGTGAAGGCGCATCCTGGCGGCGACACGCTGGGTTGTCGCACCCACGCTGGTGAGCGACTAGTTCTGGGTGCGCCGATTTTACCACCCGCGAGAATGACAAACGGCAATTCAGCCACCAGCCATTATCGACGTGGGGAGCAGTCAGAGTAGGTGTTGCCACTAGCAACCAATGGCGCAGGCAGGGGGACAAGGGACACGTGCTCTCTCATTAGGTTCCGGGGGGGGGGGGGCCTCAGGGGTCTCTCCGGACTGACGATTAAAGGCCCACTGGCAGATCTGAGAGGCTGACCAGAGGTCATATCCAAGGGCCCAGCCCGCTGGGCCAAACACTTCAATGCCAGCCAGAGGACCTTTGCGCCGATCGGGGGCCACTTGAGCAAGGGCATATAAGTCTGTAAGACACTCCCAATACCGCAAAGCCTAATTCTTGTCGGCATGGCCTCAGGGCCCATTTCTCAAGAGAGGACGAAGTCGGGGCAAGCGATTTACATTGGTGGGGCCCTCGCATTTGTCATGGGTCCTCAGTGTCTAATAGAGGGCCTTGTTTTGGCGCGGGACAGAATCGGCCGGGACAGTGTTCGAGGAAGCCCGAAGAAGGTGTGGAGGGCTCACTGGGACCGACGATCAAGGGCCGATTGGAGGGTATAAGGACTTAAAGACTTGCCGTTGTCTTATTCAGGAGCCACGCGTGCTGGGGTGAGCCCTCATGTGGCAGTCAGAGGGCCCTTTGCACCAATTGAGGACCCCTACATGTCGATATGGGCCTGAGGGTCCACCCAGCGGCTGTCACGGGCCCAAAGCACCTGACAGGGGCGCTGTGTTGGCAAAGGATCCTGAGTCAACCAAGGGCAGTGTTTGATGAGGGCCCAATTGGAGGGCACAAGGGAGCCTGAAAGGACTGGATCCAGGTCGCACAAAAGATCCCCGGCCGTGACCTGAGGCATCAGTGAGCCTCTTGCCATGATCGAAAACCCATTGAAACAATGCGGCGAGCGTCTATGTCGGCCAGAGACCACCAATACTGAACAATTCACTACCTGTCGGTCTGAGCTCTGGGGTTCACTTCCCAAGCAGGAAAAAGGCCTGAACCCACGATTTGCATTGGTGTGGGTCCCCGAAACAATGATTGGGGCCCTGTTCGTCAGACCCCACAGTACATAACAGGGGAAAAGGATATGTGTTAACAAGTGGCTATAAGTACTTTATGAGTTATGCTTGAAGAGGCCTAAAGAGGAGTCTAAGGGCTCTTCGGGACCAAAGACCGAGGGCCGATAGGAAGGATAAAGGGCCCGAAGGAGCGGCCATAGGTTATGTTCAGAACACCCCAGTAGGGCTGTGACCTCAGACACCAGTCAGAGGGCGTCTTTTTGGGCCAGGGACCACTGACACCGAACAGCCAAGCTAGTGAATCTTTCACCAAGCTGGTGAAGCTTGTAGACTGCACTCAACAGCCAACCCTTCGCCGACGGCCGTGCCATTATACCCGTCGCTTGCTCCGCCATCTTTCCGAGTTTCGGCTACACAAATGGTTAGCAGAAATTGCACCCTTCCCAGTACTCACAATTCAAATGGACAAACTCAAAAACGCGATTTCATATTCAAGTCTCAGGGACTACACTCAACCCTGGGATAGCCACCCAGAACACAGAGCACCTGCAGCCCAACATCTCAGAGGCCAACACATGACTCAACACTAGCGAGCGCCTCAAGACCTTAACAACCGAGATCCCTACCGCAGCGGCAGAAGGGACCGTATCTCAGGCTTTGGGTCGCACATACCCGCAATACCTACCGGCTGCTAGCGTCATCTGTGGAGCTTATGGTTAACTACAGTCTCCACTAATTGCCAACAGTGTATATTGTTAACTGTCGGAAATGCCTGACACACACACACACACACACACACACACACACACACACACACACACACACACACACACACACACACACACACACATATATATATATATATATATATATATATATATATATATATATATATATATATATACATGTAGCAAGCTATTTCCTTTGTACATGTTGATGTCATGCAATTGAAAGATGCCTTGGTGATGATTTCCACCTTTTACATTGTATTATGAGTTGGCATTACACATGAGAATGTTGACATGGATTGCGGGGTGACCTTGCAATACATTATACTGTTCTTGTGGTTTCATGGGGTTTTCTGGCACATTGACTACAATGGTCATTTTCAGCCCAGCATTATGCATTTCATTTTCATCAAACTTAAAAAACACCAAATATCCCAATAACCCATGCATCACAACCAAAATCACCTCAGAAGCTAAAGATGTTACCTTACCTCCGTCACCACACAATTTGGGTAATTCTTGGTGCAGCTCTGAAATCAAGCAAAGCCCAGTGAATTGTTACAAATTGTTGGTGCGAAACATCAGGCATTCACCGGTCACTGCTGTATGTGTATACTTAACTTAGCACAACTATCGCACAAATCTCTGGAACATGTGTGGTGATAATTTTGGTATCAACTTATTCACTTATTGTTGTGAAAAATGTATTATGAGATTCACCCTATAAACTTTGACCGGGGAAGAATAAGAGGCCGGGTAATTAAAATCCCACCCAAAAGAGAAGTACTTTTGGCTTATCTAACACACTCCCCAGAAACTCCTCCTCACACCAAATTTAGACCAGTGACATACCTGGTGAGAACGAGATGCCTAAACAAAGCATAAGCATCCCATTCTAGGACTTTTCACCCAAAATTGATACAAATTATCACATTTTCCATTGTTGGCCTAAACAATTCCCCAATACCAATAAAGAATTCTTACATTTTGCACATTACTCCCAAACTACCACCAGCATTTGATACAGCATTCAATATGCTGCATTAAGGACATTGCCAAGAGGGATCACAAAACAGCAGACATTAAGCATGGTACTCTTCTGGAAAACAGCACCCAAGCAATGGATGTTACAACAGTCATCATTATGTCCCAATATCAAAAGGACAATGAAAGATAAAATTCAGTTTGCTATGCCCTGTGCAGCAGTCTGTCAGCTTGTTATGTGATGTGGAGCAGTCTGTAAGCTTGTTATGCCAATTGGAGCAGTCTGTCAGCTTATTGCAGAGGTTGAAAGAGGTTATGCAAACCTGGAGAGGTCTGGCATCTACATGGCCATTAATGTTCTATTACCTTAAGTTGTCCTATTACATTCATAGTTAATATAAAATAGCAAGCAAGGGGCATAAATAAATTGGGGCAGGGGCCAATTAAGCAAAGGCAATGGCTTTGCCTGCCATCCCGAACAATGAGTCTCTCTTCAGCTTGAGTTTTTCCACAAAAAGGAGTAGGGTGAGGGTGGAGGGCTAGTCAGCAAGCTGAACTAAAACCACCATCTAAACATGACATTTGATGTGGCAGATCTTACTTGCATGGTCAACATACAAGCCTCACTGTATAATCACAGCGTGATACATTAACTATTTCACACATTAAGTGTTAAGATACAGAAGTGGTTGCGCGCATTATCTGTTGCGATAATCCACCCCACTCCCTGCTTCATGTGGACTCGAAATTGGGGGGTCATATCTCCGGATGAAAGCAATTTTAAGTCTACGAACATGCTGTCTTTAAATTCTAACATCCAGGAAGCACATTCATGTGGCCGAAACACGGGGGAAAATCAGGCCTGGGGAGCACATCAGCTCAACGTTTTCAGCTGAGCTCCTAATCGATTTTCGGAAGTGACATCCCTAGCGTCTTACACGGCTAAAACTTACCTTCAACTTACCGATCTTCTTAACCACCTCGGACAATACGGGCACTGTCCGAACGTGACAGCAGGGGCTCCGGAGTACCAGCGAGTGGTCTGAGCCCCGTTCTTGGTGACCAAATGGAGGCCCATTCCTTACTTCGAGTAAGCCAAGGCGATGGATGACGTTGTTACCGACTTACCTATGACGTCATGCCCAAGCCCGTTCCTTACTTGGCTGAGAGGCAAAGGCCGCGTTTCATTTCAACTACTGTGTTATTGGTAGACGAACACAAGTCCCGCCCACTGGGATGCTAGGCTGTTTCATACCAGCTACTGACTACTGGAGAGCGTTACATTAGCTGCGCAGTTGTGACCATCAAATTTGGGAAGAAAAATAAGTTTGTGAGTGGGCGGCAGCGCGACCGCGGTCAAAAAGCTGTTAGATGAAGGTATAAGTAACGGGAAAGATCTTGTGTGCTTGTCATCCATACCTCAAAAACATACACGGGAATGGAAGCATTTACGTTTGACGAATTACAGAGAGAAATTGCCCCAGTGGCTCCATTAGGCGACGACCCACTTGAAGTCGTCCATTACCGCGATCTCGATGGGTGAGTTGCATCAGACATGATAAATGATAATGCTAGGGGTGCAGTTTCGGAAAATGCTTTCCCACTTTACATCAAACTTGAGGGGAGATGAAGCCCAAGTTGGGGGTGGGTGGGCTGACCCCCCCCCCTCCCCCAGCTGAATAGGAACTGCACCCTTGAATTAGGATTTGATCAACTCTAAGCCATGCATTTTTACTGCTCTGGACAAGCTTGCATGATAACATTGGGTGATGAGAATGTCCATTGGCTTTTGCCTAAAATATTGAACATCGTGTTTTTGTTGGTGATACCTTCCTGATGCTTTCCTGGCATGTGTCTGCAGACCATACCTGTTCCTGCTGGTGTTAATTTTCCAATCTAATAATACTCCACATGTCGCAGGGAAGTTTGGGACCGAAGGAGATTGGAAAAAATGAAGACTTTTATGAAAAAAACAGTGCCACTACTAACGGACGAGCAGTACGCCGAACAGTTCAGATTGAAGAAGGGCACGGTCGGGAGGATTGTTGGACTCCTGGGGGAAAGGGATGAGAATCCCTCTGGACAGGGGAGGGAACCTTATCCCAGATAGAAACAAGTACTCCTCACTCTTTGGTACCTGGGAAGCATCATCAGCTTCAGAAAAGTGGCAATGCTCTTTGGTTTGGCAACATGCACTGCTTGGAGGTTTGTGGATGAAGTTATTGAAGACCTGGTCACAATGAGGGATTTGTTCATCAACATACCTGCTTTGGAAAGCATGGCACAAGTGATGGAGGGGTTCAGGTCGCTGAAGGGGGTCCCCAATATGTGTGGTGCTCTGGATGGGTGGCATGTAGGAATACTACAGCCTCATAATCATCCTGAGGCATACATCAACAGAAAGGGCTTCTTCTCAGTTAATATGATGGCCCTCTGTGATTCATCCCACAAGTTCATGGACATCTGTGTGGGGTGGCCAGGGTCAGTTCATGACTCACGTATGTTTAGAAAGAGTACCCTGGGTAAGAGGCTGGCAGACCCCATCACTAGACATGCAATCCTGCCACAAAATGGTTTCATTGTTGGTGATTCTGCTTTTGAACTACAGAGTTGGCTCATGACACCATTTCGGGAAAATCAACTGGCAGAAAATAGGAAAAAGAAAAAGAAGTACAACTATCTGATCTCAAGCACACGTGTGGTTGTGGAGAAAACCTTTGGCATTCTGAAGGCAAGATTTCGGCGTCTCTCCTGTGTGGAAGCTCAGTCAGTTCAGAAAGTTGCGAAGCTCATAGTGGCAGCCTGTGTACTTCACAACATTTCACTTCAGGAGCATGACTTTTGGAAGGAGGATGGTGAAAATGAGGTCACTGAAGGCGTATATGCCGATGAAGAGATGCGACTGAGAGCTGGAGTACTGCGGGAGCATACAAATCCGGTACTCGTTGAACCATCCGCTGTTGTGGTGCGCAAAGAGCTAGTGGAAAGGCTTTGGGTGCTGTAGCAAGGCTGGTGGTGCTGCTGGATGATCACTGGCTGTGTTGCAGTGTCTATGGTATTTTCGTTGTGGTGTTCGCTGTAGGTCAGCATGATGTAGATTTTGCAATGCTGTGGAGGTCTGAAGGGCAGTGAACAAAGTGTTTTTTGCTGGCAGGAAATACAACATTTTTGTGATCTATGTGCATTCCAAAAGTCCTTACAGCAGTGACTGAAACTGCTTCCAAGCGAAATGTTACAATGAGAACAGGAGTCATCCAGAGACAGGTTATCATCAAGACACAAGCTTTAAAAAATAATGTCTCGCTAAATCCCTAGTAGCCCCCACATTAACTAAAAGATCCAAAGCACTAATGCCATGTCGCCTACCCCGCGCGCCGCCATGTTTGTGGATGCCCCGCCGACTACCGAGATGTTAAAAGGTTTTGCCAGTCCAGTAGTCGACAAGTGTGACGTCACACCCTTCACGTCACGAATCCATCATGGCCGCCCGACCAATCATAGAACAGGATTTCGACTATTGGTAGTACGATAGTTAAAATGAAACGCGCTCAAAGTAAGTGCGGCAACTCGTGGTAATTTCCTTAGCAACGCATAGCAACGCCTACGACGCATTTGCGGATGGGGTAGGGTGGATCAGGGCCCTTTAACAACAGGGCCCCGTTCTTCACGGGGAAATACTGCCAGATGCTCCACCTTTTCAAGTAATAACCTACGACTTTCCACAGCTACGTCATCTACGTCACGGAGAACACTTCAAGTAACTCCTAAACATGGCGACTAGTGAAATCAGCTGTTTTCTAACAAACGCATTTGACGCGCAGCAGAGTTGATATTGGCGAGTCGTGACAGTCAAATGCACTTTGATGTACACATGTACAAATAGTTCAGGTGTATTTCTCACAACAGCTGCCTATATCATGACGACCTACCTTAACGAGAATATCATAGGCAGAGAACGGCAGATCATCGCCCTGAACTCCGAAAGACGTTACATTACTTCGAGCGTTGCTCGAGCGTAACCACATACAATCGATCATCCTACGGACACCAAGTTTAACAGGCACTGGTATCTTAACGCCTTATGCCAGCTAAGATCATCGTGCATGTACATTGAGGTCGTCCATATATTTTGTTACGGATGAGCGAGTTTTGGCGCGTTTAGTTGCAAGCAGAGATACAGCTTTGCTCGGAGCACATGTGCAAGGAGAATTCTCATGGGACGATTCCCATGAAGAAGAGTTCTACATTCAGACGTACAGACACAGAACAACATCCATGGAAGCATGTGACGTCAGGTTATGCAGCATATTTACACTCCCAAACGTGCAAGGTATAGATAAACTTTCCCACAATCATACTGTCCAGACAAACTACTTATGTCACAGGATCAAGAAAGTGACTAACACAATGGTGCACTCGCCGACGTAGCGGTTCTGGCCCTGCCAAAGCGCCAACGTCGCCTAAACAAAACAGAGAATTATGTACACGACGTGGTTCCAGGACATGATGACGAAGATTTCAAATCGCAGTTTCGTATCTCGCACACGTTTTTCGTCTCAAAATCTCTAGGCAAAGCTGGCTCCTTACTATGACAATCATGGCCGGCGCAGAGGCAACCAGAAGGGTCCGTTGGAAGATGCGATGCCTGCGCTGCAATATTTTGCCGACCCAGTACCCCAACACTCCGATAGCGACAAGTTTGGAACTTCAAAATCTGGGTCACACTATCATCTAACAACATTTCGCAAGTATGTTGCTGCCGCGCGCGGTGACGTCATCGCGTGGCCAATAGGAGCGCGGCTACATGAAACCATCGCAGGCTTTGCAGCGTGCGCCGGCTTCCCGGGTGTGGTTGCAGCAATGGACAGGTCCGTTCTCTTCATGTATGCACCCAGCTAGGAGATAGCAGCTGCTCATAATACCCACAAGCATCGCTAAAAAAGGGGCTGTGCGTCTTATAGAAAATGCGCATCCTCCACAAAGCTCGGAGCCAATCTTTAAACGATGCAAAATTTTGAAACTAACGGATATTGCGAAATCCCAAATGTTAATTGTGATGCACAAATTTACAACTTTACAGCTCCCTGCATCGTTCGATTCAATTTACAAGCTCTACGAATCAAATGACATGGATATGAGGTGAGCAAAACATTCAGACCAATCTTTCTCTAATCGTAATTATAGACTATTTACAGCATCTTGCCTTGGTCCTATGCTGTGGAACGACATTATGGTTTCATATTTTCCAGGAATAACTGATATCTCTGTATCAAAAACCATCGTTAAGAACATCATCCGCAAGCATTTCGCGAATACATAACAACGTAACCAACATATTTGAAGACATCGTAATCCTCTTCGCTGCACATATCCAGCGCACTTTATATTTGACCTCCTTCATGCTCCATAATCAATTTCTGATATAGTTAAAGTCATGCACATATACCCAAATTCACGGCGCTGGCTCTGGGAGTTCTCCCAGCAACAAGCTCTGCTTGCCTGGGCGGACTCCCTGGACATCCGGCTCAAAACCCAACACGAAAATGACCAGGTAATTGCCCCCTCCGACTTGTTTGACTGTATAACCCTTACTAACACGGTGAATTGACTGGTTGTAGCTTATTGCCCGGTTATACCGGGCTGTCATTAGCTGACTTAGCCTAATGACTACTTTAAGACTTTTCATCTATTATTTTTCCCTGCCTATTACATAACACATTTCCTTCCGGTCTGCACCACCTCTTCGCATGCTTTTTTACCTTTGTTTCGTCTTCCTAGCTGGGAGTGCCGCGACTTGATTTTATATTTTCTGGTGTTAACGTACAGTTTACTGCGTCGCTGGGATTGAGGGGGGGGGGGGGAGCACTCCTGGTTACCTGTTCTTGGGTAATAGCATAGAAAAAACTAATAGATCTACTGGCTGCTTGTGATGACCGCGGTGCACTCACTGATGTACTTGCAGGGTTCCGCGATCCGCCCACGATTCTCGTGTTTTTTTTCGGAGAAGGTCCTCTCTGCTGCGACCTCAGGGAGTATCAACGGCAGCTTCTCCCATCTAGCGCACACCTCATCGAGGACAGGAGCTTCCCCTTTCCCCGGAGATCATCACCCCTTCCCGAGATAATGATCGCCTCAGCCACACTCAGCGCCACTTCTACAGACGATACAAACAAAACACGTTTCAAAATTGAACGTGCTGTCAACATGCTGAAAAACAAACTGCAGTAAATAAAACACGGGCAATGTGGCTGAGATTATCACTGCATTGATCATTGCACCATGCATGCACCATGAGGATGGGGCAGGGGATGACATAGCACCTGCAGAGCCCTATGGGGCAGATCCTGTGGAACAGATCGACATAAGTGCGCTGTTGCTTTTTAGCACACGGAACCTGCAAGTGCAGTGCATGGGCATCACAACGGATCGACATAGGTGCGCCGTTGCTTTCTAGCATACAAAACCTGCAAGTGCAGTGCATGGGCATCACGAAGCGACAGCACATGGCTCACCACCTCATGGCAAAGATGATGATGCATGTAGCTTGCTCCAATTAAATGTTGTGATGTGACAATTTAGAAAGACAAAAGCAGGTCGGACAGAACAGCCAGTTCATTATATTCACATCAGCGCAAACACACTTTGGGAAACAGACAGTTAAGGGGCAGCAGGGGGTGCCTTTGGAGAGAACATAGACTGAAAAGCTTGGAGACTCTCCACATCTAGAAAGACAACAACTTGTGTACACCCGGTTCCTGGGATTACTTTGTGCAACATACGGTATCACAATTTCATTATTTGATTGCCTAGTGCATGTCAAATCTCATCCACAGGTGTTAACATTTGGCACATAAAATTTTAAGAATTGAGTGTTCACTGCCTTCCATAATTGACCATTTAGGTTACATCATAAGGGCAAAACTTCGCTCAAACAATGCTTAAATACGAGATGATGACGTCTATGACATGCATCAACTTTTTACGACTCATCCACCTTGTCAAACACAGCAGACAAAGCCATGGCCAAAGTGGATGTTTCTTTGGCAAAGTATGCACATAAAATGGCCACTTAAGCCCAAAATTATGCATATGACCTTTATCATCAATAAAAATGTCACCCATGACAATTTTATGCTCCTGTCTTATACTTACACAGGCTTCAATACCACGAGCAATTAATTCGTGAAATTAATGCCACATATGTGTCACCTATTAATAGGGTATGCTGAAATAAATACCAGTGCCTAATCTGTTAACATAAATCTTTGGTAATGTCACCATGACACACTGTTCAGCATCAGGGTTCCAAAACTCCACCATCCCCACGTTGTTCAGTCAGGAATGCAGTGAAGGAGCAGGTCAGCGAAGAACTGCCATAGAAAATAAGTGCAACCATATCAATAATGTGATTTTCATGCAGCATAACAATCATGCTTACAGGTCACACAAGTGTAAGGTTGCTTGCTCAACCTCTACCAACCCACGCCTGTGCAGTCTGGAAATTCAAACTAATCAATCAGACCTAACAAACAAATCAGCTTGCAGTACAGGAATACTTTCAATGATGCAATGCAGTAGCACCTGGGCATAGAAGCTAAGTAGCAATGCATGTGTGTGCATTTGCGATCGAATCACCAAGCAGGCAACGATGGCCGACACATCAGTGTACCTAGTGTACCAGGCCAGATATGCCGTCACCTGCAACCCCTGACAAACTATTATTAAGGGAAAGCAAATAATAAGTCCGACTAATGCATTTTTCAACAAACAGTAGTACACCACTCTGTGGGAATAGCGTAGCCTATAAATGGCAGATCTAAGTGGCTCGAGGAAACCCTCCACATCCACCCTACCCCATCCGGACATGCGTCGTGGGCGTTGCTATGTGTTGCTATGTAAATAACCACGAGTTACCGCACTTGCTTCGCCTCTCGGCCAAGTGAGGAATGGGCTTGGGCCGTGACGTCATAGGTAAATCGGTAGCTACGCCATCCATCGACTGGGCTTACTTGAACTAAGGATTGGGCTTCCACTTGGTCATCAAGAACGGGTCTCAGGTTGGGCGGCAGGATATATACCAAAAGATACTAGGTTTGAGACAATGCTGCCCTCGGAGCACCCATATACCAATTTTAATCAATAAAAGTACTAGTGATGGAATTTTAACACACTTTTGATATGTTGCAACCACTGCCAAAGCATTAACACGCGATATCACGTAATTTAAAAAGGCACCCAGCAATGTTTTACTAGTGACTAAAAACTGGGAATTTTACAGTTTTTGCGCCGTAGAGACGTTAAACAACAACACTCGCAACTTGGGTGAGCCACCTCGATGCGTTTTTGTGAGACTGCTCCACTAATGTTATATAGCCAATAAATGAATCGCGCCGTTAACAACTATGAAATAAACAAACTCATTTAACGACCCTCCCAACACTTTCTTTACTTTTTCTGGAAAAAGCCTGTGAAGACATATTTGCTGCACGAATAGGAAAGGAACAAAACCGGGATGTTCATTTATGTGCCGGAGCATGGGCGCCTCCCATGACCTGACTACGGAATATTTCCTTTAGCATTTCATGTTACTGTGATGTTTGGATCCCCGCTCTAAGATCTAGGCAATGTCTATATGCAACACAACGAAAAGGTGACAACTTCAGGTTCCAATTGAACTCCTCACTATCATACCTTAACTTTGAATTTTAACATTGGCAAGAATCTAAAAAAGTTATCTACCATCATGCCAGTGAGCTCATCCACATTACATGTTTACATATTTTGAAGGTGTTAAACTTGAAAGAATGGGAAGATACTGTCCGGTTCCCCATTGCAAGACAGGAGACGAGAAAAGCGTGAGGCCACCCAATGTTATTGTTCACTCTTTACCAAATGACAAAAAAGCAGCCGAAGGCTGGATCAAGGCTGTTAAGAGGGATAACATCATTACCTACAAAAGCACTGGAGTTTGCTCCCTTCACTTTTCTCCGGGTGATTATGTACGTGATCTGAAGTATGAGCTGTTCAACCTGTGGAAGAACCCTATGGAAAACCCCTCAAGACGTCTCAAAGTGGGGGCAAGACCTTTCCAGAACCTTGGGAGAGAGATACAGAAGGAGCAAGATTAACATTTGTGTTTGTAGGTTTTATTGCAATACCTGCACCAGCAATCTGTTTTGTTACGTGTCTGGACTCGGCCGCAGGCCGCACGCGGTAGTGGCGGTCTCTGGCGGCCTCCGGCAGGAGAGAGCGCATTTCGCAGCGCTCTCCGCGCACAGCCAAACCTATTCCATGGAATGGGCGAATGGTCCTGGGGTGTGGCCGGTGGTTTTTGCCCCTTCCATTAACTGTTAGCCTTTTGAACGATGGTAGCACTGCCGTTGTATTATACAGCATTACATTGTATCGAAGAGTGGAACACCATCTCGCTCTTTCCATTCATCAACGAAGGGCGCCAATCCCACGTGTATTCGTGCCATGGGTGCCGAGATGTGGCACAAAACGCGCAAACCCGTGGAAGAGAACAAAATCCACCAGTGAACCCATGCCACGTGATACGTGTAACTGCACCATTTCACATGGTACACCGTCATTCCTCTGTCGCTGCAACCCCACCAGTGTCTAGATTTTGGTGCGAGATGGCATAATCGGTCGGAGGCAATGAATCACCTCAGCCAATCGCTTGACTAGACGGCCGTTTAACCTTGAAACAACATTCGGCGTCAGCCGGGACACCGGGCGGCGCCGTTCCGTCGCGGCGCAAAAAGCTGCCGTGCAACCCACTAATCTTGGCTCATTTGCGGGCGACAAGTGTAAAAAATGCCATCAACAAAAGTGTGGCATGGAGAATAAGTCGACCAATACGCTGATGTGGTTTTCAACGCCAGACTATGAATACTTTTGACGGTAGCGGCTGTTATATTAGGCGCCGGCATCTGGCAAATTGTCCTGCAATTTACAGCGCAACGGTGCGTTGCAAAAATTCGCTATGCAACTGAAAGTGTAGCCGCATCAATTGTGAATGTCGGGAAACAAAATCCACGCTTGTACACCCACGGCGACCGCCGACACGAATCGGCCGACACGCTGATGTAGTTTTCAACTCTAGATCACGCATAGTTTTGACGGTAGCGACTTGTATTCAGTTCCGGTTTTGAAAACTCGGCCGTTGCAACTTGTAATCGGGTTTGCAACGCAACGGTGCGTTCGACAAACTCGCCATACCCACTGAAAATGTGGCCGCTTGAATTGTTAATGTAACTTGTCAACACTAAAATTGTTAAACGCTTACAACGTTTAGATTGTTAACGTGAAACAGCGTCAAAAACGGTCGATTTCACCTTGTCAACGCGTGTACACGTGCCACGTGTCACGCGGCGGAAAAACTTACCAGATTACGATTGCCCATTTTGTGCTCTATCGCACTGCGCAAGCTGCATGTCGCTGCGACCCTTGGTTGCCGAGATACGTCTCCGGTAAGCGAAGCGTGTCGGGCCGTCGGTCGGAATCGCTTATTTACCGTCGCCTGTGTTAAAACTATGGGGGTTTTGCGCTCGTGTTTCGCGCAACACGCGCTCATTTTTGCGAAATACAGAATTTTGACGCGACTTTGTCCCGCGCCGCAAGCGGGCCTTGGTCGTGTGCAAATTTCATGAAAAAATTCCTGACCGTTTAGCCTTCAGATGATCTAACTCAAATGTGCGGACACACGCACACACACTGTTCCTTTAGTGATATAGAAGAAAAAAGAAGAAGAAGATACCTTTCATGATTTGTGTATGGAAGGTTTGTGTGGAAATGAGTGTGATTTGATGTCCCTAACTCCCATGCTTGTTATGTTATTATGATGTATGATTGGAACTACCCTTGTTGAGCTTGTTGTTGGTTCACAAGTCAAATAATGCAAGGTATTTGAATTGTTTGAAATGCAAAGAATGGTCCACTTAATTCGCAAATGATTTTTGCTGAATGTCTTTTCGTAACAATAAAATATTTTGACTTGTTTAATCCATGTCTGGCACCAGCAAAGCAGTTCACAATGGTATGTTACAGGCCATGCTTTGCTTGTCTCCTGTCTGCCCCGAAAGAAAGGCAGGACACTGTCTTGGAGTCCATGGAAGGGCATGCTTCTGGTGTCAAGCCTGCTTTTGAACAGGTCCAGGCTGCTGAGCAGGAAAGGTAAGGCACATGCGATGTTCAGAGCGATGTGCAACTCTGGAAAACTCCTGTGTGACAAAATGTGCAACAAAGCTGGAAAGGTACCAACAAACTTTGTGTGAACTGAGCATGCCAACTTAGCAAGGCAAATATTTACAGGATCAGGATGGCCATCATGTTAAAAACCCATTTAAAGAAACCAATCATGCCGCTGGATGCCTGGTAAATATCCCCGCCTGCCGCTCTGTTATAACCAATGGTATGTGACAATAGCAATTACAAAGAAGGTATGGTAAAGAGCATTGCATGAATGCACCTATATCTTTTGAAAATAGTAAATTAGTCCATTTCTCGGCTTGAGGATATCTTCAGATTTTTTTGGCTGATAATGCTAATGCTCATATTGTATTTTGCTTGCTCCCAATCATCCTTGTCCACTGTCTTTATTTTGCGCTTCTGGTGCCAGTAATTGTAATGCTGACCAAACATTTCCCTCCTCAGGAGGAGTACCATGCGCATGTGTCCATAATGATCTGTCCAAAAGCCTGCAAATGATCTTTTATGCCTCTCCTTTATGCCTTTAAGTCCCGTTTAGTCCACTACCTGGTCCATCCTGTCCCGATCCCAACGAGCTGGCCAGGCTTCCGACTTAACGGACTCTCTGAACTGCAAGACGGAAGAGGTCGAGGTCAAGTGCTTGGAGGTGGCAGCCCACTACCGAGCCAAACTAAAGGTCCTTTTTACTGACCAGCAGGTAACGTTATATTTTCCTCTATGCCTTGATTCCTGTCGCCTCATGGCCTAAGTTTGTTAACGATATGTGAGTCACATCCTGCCCACATCCTGTTCGAATATGATGTGTTAAATCGCGCAACGAATGGCCTTTAACTGGCCTCTGTTCTCACATGAGCACACATTTAGCGATTTCTTTATCCCTAATGCCAGCGTTTGATGGCAGTGAAGCTGTTTTTGACTTCTGTTGCCGACTTACAGGCGGAAACGTATCATAACTTGTCTCATATTTACTTGTTATTGCAGACCGACGTGCTGCTGGATTCAGCTCGCCCTCGGCCGTGGGACGACTACTCAGTCCTGAAGGCGCTGTTTTACCGCACCCGGCTGTCGCGCAGCCAATATGAGTTTTTGCAGGACGTCGGGTTCCTCTGCCCTCGCTAACAACGCTGAGGACGAAGATGCGGAACTTTACTGTAAAGCAGGGTGACACTGATTTTGTCCCGGACGTGCTGCGGAATTACCTTCAGAACAAGCCCGACCGCGAGCGCCCTTGCATCCTGATGTTTGACGAGATGAAGGTCTGCTCTGCAGCAGATTTAGTGATGCGTGCCATTCGGAAATGCCGGAAACCGGACACGTCACGAAGTACCCTGTGCCGTGTTACGTCTGAGCGCAGTCATAGCTTTTGAAAAGGAAGGCTGAAGGGTTTAGAGCTCTCCTGGGGTTCACATCATAGAAAACATGCATGCATCCATGTATTTGGTCGCTGCGTGCTCATTTCACTTTTTAAAAAATGTCTGCCCCTTTCCTGTTGGTGGAATTAACAGCTATCAGATGTTTTATTTGCAGATAAGCGGCATCATCGACTATGACAGTGCTGCCAACCAGATCCTGGGGCCGCACAACTACCTGCAGCATGCTATGGTCCGATCGATCACCGGCGATTGGAGGTTACCTTTGTTCTTCGCTTTTGACACGGAATTGACAACAGATATTCTGGAAGAGCTGGTAGTTAAGGTAGAGGCAGCTGGCGCCCAAGTTGTCGCGGTGGTTTCGGACCTCGGAGGGTCAAATCGTGGCCTGTGGACGGCGCTCGGGATCTCCTGCGACAGCAGCACACGTTTCCGCAACCCGGCTGACAGGAGCCGGTAAGTATAGTCGCTCGCCGACAAGTTGGTGCCAGCTTCGTTGCGCTAGTTGGTCTGAGTTGCGTTAAATGGTGGCAGAATGTAAGGGCCCTGTCAAACCCAAGTACAGAAGCTAATACAGAAGTGTCTGATGGCGAAATTCTGTCCTGTAAAATTCTGTCCAGTGTTGTAGTTCCGTAGCCATGTTGGGCCATGTTGTGTTCTATGATGAGCTGTGTGATAATTTCCTATGATGAAGTATGGTTCGGCAATGCGCACCCTTTGAAAGAATTGATACCTGCTCGACTTCGTCGCGTGTCGCCGGTAACCGCATATACGTGTGACGAATGTAAGCTTGCGGACAAGAATCTCGAGCACTACTCATATTATCAATAATTCAGTGTCCTGGAATTGCCGACTTTGAGTGTAAAGCAACACCCTATGAGGAGGAATTTTTCACCCCTTTTCCCCATATGTTATGTGAATTTTTCACTCCCGCCTGACATCTTCTAATCGCACGTGCCAAACCATTATTTCCTTTTCTGAGGTTTTCAGATGTCACACAAAACCGAGCTCACTTGAAACCACCAAGCATAAACGAGGCTTCACAGAACCTGGACACCTATGGCCATGTCCTGCCTCACCTACATCTGAATCATGTCTATGTATGCACAGAGTAAGGGCGCCAGGTACCTCCAAGCCCAAGAACCCCAGCGACTCCAGCAGCTTGCACGTATTAAGTTTGGTTTGTTTACAAAATGCATCACAATCAGCAACTGTGTGCCAAATGCAAGGTTTTCACGCACCCACCACTCTTTTTTTGTCTCACCACCACACCACGAAAGCAGAGCCTAGTGCAAACACCAGCAAGGCCTGGTAGAGAATTTTACTCCAGGTATTTATTTTTTCCCGGGGAAACTTGACCACTGAATTGCATCACTCCCGAAATGCAGGAGTGATAAAGTCAAGAAATGTCTTCTAAGTTAAATTCACAATATGAATATCACCATTTGAGCACTCATGTTAACAGCTTTTAAGTCAAATCAGCTTATTACAAAATTTTGCCAGAAAAGTATCAGTCTTTATATTTATTTAACTACTTTTGTTTCTCTTGGGATCATACGAGTGTGATACCACTTTATTCTTCCTTCCTTTTCGACTGCCTTTAGGGGTACCATCTGCTGCTTAAAATGTTGACCAATTTCTCTGCAAGGTGCTACAACTGTAAGCTTGTACGTATTTCATACATAGCTTGGATTAATTCGCCAGCCGCCCAAACATGTTTGAGATGCACCCAAGAGTGAACAATTCACAGGGAATGAAGGAGACAATCTGAAGCACGGAACTTAGTTTTACCACCATTCTTGCCCCGTTAAACCCTAGGTTAATCGTTTTCTTTGTTCATGACGGTGCTCAATGATGATAAATATAAGCCTTTCGAGTGTTGAACTCACCAGGCCACCTGACAAGGCTGTCCTAATGTTGTCAAACAGGGCTTTGGGACAGACGTGACGCTGCTAATACAGAAGTGTCTGATGGCGAAATTCTGTCCTCTAGAGATGTTTATCATGCACACCGCCTACTTGTTTCGCAGGCTCGTAGGCTCGTGGGCATGATTTATATCTATATTTTTTTTGGGGGGGGGGGAGTGGGATGACTCTGTCTGCCAGCAGACCATGCAAAAGGTACTGACTTTTTGTTTTGGAGGAGCAGGAAGAAGCCAGTACGTCTCCTGTGGACCAAGTAATTGCTTACGTTACCTGCTTTCAACACATGATTGGTAACCAGAGTTGGCCATTTTCTGTTTTAAATCCATCGAGTTTTGTCATAAGATAAATTATGACGCCACAAGGCACGCAATAGGCTCATTTTGTTCCGAATTCTTGATTATTTGCCCCAAATTTCTTGAAGTGGTACCTCACGGCTGCTTTAATCAGATGTTTTCTATAATTGTCATGGTTTGCTGACTGGTAAATGACTGTACTGTATCTATGCACTATATTTTTAATACAGGGATACTCTAAGCTGCATAACAATCATAATATGAGTTAAATATTAGTATGCGACAAATAGTCACACCATCCCATTTCAAATGTGGTGCCCACATCTCAAACTTTATCATTAAATATGAATAAACAAGCCTAAATAGATGTTTTTGCTGCAGTTGAAAAGGCAAGCAGAAATACTGGCATGGTCATCTAAAAGTTATGTTACTTTTGAAGAAGAGAGATTGTTTTGTGGAGCATACCCATTATCAGTGTACTAAAATTGCCAACTTTGGGTGTAAAGCATCACCCTATGAGGGGGAATTTTCATTCCTTTTCCCCATATTTTATGTGAATTTTTCACTCCTGGGACACCTATGCTATGTCCTGCCTCACCTACATCTGAATCATGTCTATGTATGCACAGAGCAAGAGCGCCAGGTACCTCCAAGCCCAAGTGCCCCAGCGACCCCAGCCGCTTGCACGCATTAAGTTTGGTTTGTTTACAAAATGTATCACAATCTGCAGCTGTGCGCCAAGTGCAAGGTTTTCACGCACCCCCTATTTTTTTGGTCTCACCGCCGCACCACGGAAGCAGAGCCTAGTGCAAACACCAGCGAGGCCTGGTAGAGAATTTTACTCCACGTACTTCTTTTTTTCCCGAGGGAACTTGACCACTAAATGCATCACTCCCGAAATGCACGAGTGAAAAGTTCAAGAAATGTCTTTTAGATTATGCTTACAAGATGAATATAACCATTTGAGTACTTCTATTAACAGATTTTAAGTCAAATCAGCTTATTACAAAATTTTGCGAGAAAGGTACCAGTCTTTATATTTATTTAGGTACTTTTGTTTTCTTCATAACATACCAGTGTGATACCACTTTGTTCTTCCTTCCTTTTCGATTGCCTTAGAGGTACCATCTGCTGCTTAAAATGTTGACCGATTTCTCTGCAAGATGCTCCAACTGCAAGCTTGTACGTATTTCATACATAAATTGGATAAGTTTGCCAGCCGCCCAAACATGTTCGATATGCGCCCAAGTGTGAACAATTCACAGGGAATGAAGGAGACAATTTGAAGCACGGAACTTATTTGTACCGCCATTTTTGCCCTCTTAAACCTTCGGTTAACTGTTTTTTACCAGCAGATGGTACCTCTCAAGGCAAGAGGTACCATCTGCTGCTTAAAATGTTGACCGATTTCTCTGCAAGATGCTCCAACTGCAAGCTTGTACGTATTTCATACATAAATTGGATAAGTTCGCCAGCCGCCCAAACATGTTCGATGTGCAGCCAAGCGTTAACAATCCACAGGGAGTGACGGAGACAATGTGAAGCACGGAACTTATTTTTACCGCCATTTTTGCCCTCTTCAACCTTAAGTTAACTTTTTTTTTTGGTTCGTGGCGGTGCTCAATGGGGATAAATCCAAGCTTTTCGAGTGTCTGACTTACCAGGCTCAAGGCACCAGGCTACCTGGCAAGGCTTAAAATAGCCTTACCTCTGCCTCTGTATGGCAGCATTAGAATATGCTGTCATATGGAGCCTTGGGTCAGACCTGACGCAGCTAATACAGAAGTGTTTGATGGCGAAATTCTGCCTTGTGAAGATGTTTGTCATGCGCACCTCTTACTTGTTACGCAGTTTAATCCCGAAGGTTGGTGGGCAAGATTGATATTTATATTTGGGGGGCGACTGGGATGACTCTGTCTGCCATCAGACCATGCAAAAGGTACTGACTTTTTGTTTTTGGGGGAGCAGGAAGAAGCCGGTAAGTCTCCTGTGGACCAAGTAATTGCTCACCTTGCCTGCCTTCAACACATGATTGGTAACCAGAGTTAGCCATTTCCTGCTTTAATGCATCGAGTTTTCCCATAAGACAAATTATGATGCCACAAGGCATGCAGTGGGCTTATTTTGTTCCATATTCTTGGTTACTTGCCCAAATTTCTTGAAGTGGCCCCTCATGGCTGCTTTAAAACCAGATGTTTTCTATAGTTGTTATGGTTTGCTGACTGGCGAATGACTGTACGGTATATATGCACGATATTTTTAACACAGGGATACTCTAAGCTGCAATAGCAATTATAATATGAGTTAAATATTGCTATGTAACAAGTAGTCAGACCACCCCATTTAAAAAGATGAAGCCAACCATCTCAGACTTTGTCATCAAATGTGAATAAGCAAGCCCAAATGGATTTAAGATAATGGATAAATGGAAGGTGTTTTAATTTGTGTGTTGCCAACATTGTCTGATGTCAACAAGCACGCACAAATGAAGTGAATAAAAATGCAAGTTAAAACCAGCCAAAAACTAGCTTTGAATATCTTATATATAAGTTGGTTATGTATTGCATATGTACATATGCATATGTATAAAAGAGAGAGAGAGATAGAGAGAGAGAGAGAGAGAGATAGAGAGAGAGAGAGAGAGAGAGAGAGAGAGAGAGAGAGAGAGAGAGAGAGAGAGAGATAGAGAGAGAGAGAGAGAAGAGAGAGAGAGAGAGAGAGAGAGAGAGAGAGAGAGAGAA
>NW_023596576.1:29567873-29665992 GCF_011947565.3 Pollicipes pollicipes
AGTGACGACGACAACGACCTGTAACCTATATTAATGTACATACAAGTGTGATGATTTTGTTTCCAGTTGAAGCCATAACTGTACCATTTTTGATAACCTTTTACACAACTCTAACTTTACTATCCAACTTTAATCAACGGCTAACTTTGTCAGTCTATGGATCAACACGTTGAGAAAGAAACGGCAATTGGCAAACAGTGCTGAGCAGCGCGTCCAAATATGCGTTAAGTACATGTCGACGAGTGGCAAGCAAAGCATATTTTAAAGTTGCTTGCTTTTTTGGTGAAGCTGCTTACAATGCTGCTTGTTAGTTAACTCGATTTTTAAACAAGATGACCACTTGTGGTTCATCGTACCTAAAAAGGTGCAAGCAATATCTACGTTATGTAAGAAACACAACAAAAATTAAATCGGATCACATAGTAATGTCGAACTGAAGGTACGGAGATGATCCTGTCAGACATCATTTTCCTGAAATACGCGACTAAAAAATGGCATGCGTCGGAGTCCCATTGACTTATTTAGATGTTAAAAACTTAAGATGAAATATTGGAATACGTGTTTCTGCAATCAACTGGTTGGTTTTAAAAGCATTTAAAACTTCCAAGAGTATAGAAAAGAAAACGAAAAAAGAAATTTCCTATCGTAATATAACAATTTTATCCAATTTTTGCTATGTTCATTTTCGCGCATGAATGTCTAAAATTGGCCCGTTTGTGGTACCGTGCTAGTTTGACCCAACCTAGCTCGAAACGTCGACGTACCAATTAAATTTCACAACCGGCTTCCTGCAGCCTGTCAAAATTTGTGGCAAATAATTTACGGAAATGGAAAATCAACGCATTTTTAAAGCTGCATGGTACATTTTGATATAAAATGATGAGGTGTTATTAAGCTCATAACTCGGCTCCCTTACAAGATGGAATGACGCAAATGGTTTCGATCAAAGGACAATACAGAGCGCAATCGTTTGTAGGAAACATGACTAGAAGCGCTAGATGACTCGCCTTATAATATTCAAACAACCATAAAACACGTTAAAGATACCTCCAAGAGCTATGAGTAATGTTAGGTACGAAATCCATCACAACAAGGAATGTGAGTGTATTTTCGTGCTTAACGTCTTGTCACACAATGTCATGACCGTAACATGGGGTAAATTTCCGGAAATATAACTCTGATCGTCTAATTCGATCTCCAGCCACCGTTGGGATAATATTTGTTGCTTGACCAATAGGCCAATTTCCATCTCATTTTTCGGAGAGAGATTGTGCAAGAAACGGCACATCATTCCACACTGAGCGTGCATGAGTGACCGGGATCGTAAAATATTTTGTTTTAGAATAACCGCTGGCGATAACCATATTGTACGTGAGTGATGTGTTTTGAGGGGATTGTCGGTGTCTGATTTTAGAAGCCAACACAAAGGTGGTGAATTTATGTGAATCTGCGGCGAATTAATTCTCGCTCGGAAAGTCGACGCGGTAGATTCATCCTCAATTACAAAAGCCCCTTCATGTTACATCCGTTTAAGCCATGGTCATGAAATTTAAAAAAGGTACCAGTTCGATCCATTACGATTGCTACGTTTAGGGGACGGGAATCAGCAGGACGATTTTGTCTGATCTCCGTTCATGCGTGCATAGGTTACCGTTGGAGCGTAATGATGAACCTTAATTTAAGTTAGTGCGGGAAGAATGATGGTCAACGGATCTTCCCGTGGTAGAACATAGATAATGCAAGACTTTAAAAGCAGTGTGGAAATTTTAAAATTTTCAAATAATTCAATTTTGGACCGAGCTACAGCCAAAAGCCGACTTTTGTAGCGCTATTGGAAAACGTTTCCTTCATGCTTTACATAGGTATCAAAGCCTGGATGCTTATAACCGGCGCTCCGATATGCACATTATTGGTTGCAGTGTACTCGGCCCAGTGTGATGAAAACGGCGTTTGACGTTGATATCATAACATTGGAGGTGGGTGACCGATCCTTGATCTTTACAAGCGCCAGACATGCACACTGTGATCTAATTTGACGCCGCAGACGCCGCAGACGCCGCAGCGTAATAACGTTGGCTTGCTTTGAACATAAGGAATCTTATAGATCCACATACGGACACAGACAGGGAGGGGTGGAACCAGGCATAAGGGGCACTTGGCCCCTTCGGTCCCTCGGGATCCAGATGTTCGCTCAGGACTGACAATCAACGGCCCGATTACAGAGCACACAGGGCCGAAGGGCTGACCGGAGATCTCCAGTCCGAAGGACCGGAGCCCTCTGATGTCAATCAAACTGTCTCTGGTGGTGAAAGGGGCCCATCTGAGAAAAGACCTTCACTTCCGTCGAGATCACCAACAATCGGCCCTTTGTCGGACTGAGACCCATTTTCCAGGCATGGACACTGTCTGGGCCCACGAATGGCATTCAAAGGACCTCGCAAGTTGCATTGGTTGCGGTTCTCTTGTCTGACACGATGTCCTCTGATCACAGTGCATACGTAAAAATAAATTTTGTGCTGCTCGAGTCGGCCAGAGGCCCATTTGGTATCCATCACGGCCCATCACGTGCCTTCTCCCGTGGTTCGGACCCTCTGAGAACGACAGAAGATTAAAGCAGTGAAATGGTGCATCAGACTAACGAGACATTTAAGGGCTCCGATTCTCACAGGAGGCCTCAGTAATAACCGGAGCTCTCTACTCCGCTTCGACCAGTGGCTCGTTGAGTGGAACTGGGTCCCCTGTGCAAATTATTTGACTCCCTACGACCGTATGTGATCTTCCTGCATCAGTGAGAGCCACTGCCTCTATCCGGGTGCAGCTGCCCCGCTGAGAAGACAGGCCGCGTCGGGGAGGGGACCGGTATACAATACATTCCCTGAGGGCCTCGGAATGGATCAAGGGGCCCCGATTCCCACGTCGCAAGATGGAAGCTGGTGAATACCTTGCGCTGGGATGGAAAGGTTCTTGAGCCACTAACCGGAAAAAGTAATACCCCTCCCCTGGTGTACTACCATCTACTAGCGTAGGTGCAGTGTGCTATGCACAGTATATCTACCACCCCAGTGTTCTATCCACGTTCTCCTCCGTCCCGCATATCCGAGGGTCTGTTAAGTTTGTAAAATTCCTTGATGTCCTCTATGAGCGCGAAAGCCGGAGGAAGCGGATTAAAGATGAATGAAATTAGGTGAATTCCGTTAAACCTTTGAGTTTTCATCAGGGGCCTTTATTTGCGCTGTGTTCTCCCTTTTCAACTTACCAAGACTCTCCTCTACACACCACATTATTCTCCAACGCCTTCTCTTGTTCTCCTAGACTTTTCCTGAAACATTCCTTCTTCTTTATAGTTCCACACAGCCCCAAACTTCGTTGTGCTTCTAAAAGGTCTCGAAAACTCCACATCTGTTTCCATTGTGTAGTTTCCGATGTCGCCTTCTTTCAGAAACAACGTAGATACACATCGAAGCACAATGCACCATGCGTCACAGCATTTATTAGTGACTCAATGGTTCACATAGAATGTCGCATAACCCATGCCTGCAACAAAGTACACTTTAACGAGCACACACAAGTTGCATCTCTGAGTTGACCTGTACACGGTACACCACATTTTTCTGAACAGGAAACATACCAACAAACCTTGAACCTGGCGGAGGAGATCGCCTATGCCATGCTAGAGCTCCCAGCATCGTACCTGAGACAAATAGGCGGTTACGTAGCACATATGCTCTGCGACGGTTTTTGATGCAACAGCATCGGAGCCAGTGCAGTCACAATGACTTGGCTACAGAACATCAACGCTGGATACCCAGAGGTGTACCGCAGTTTAAGATCAGTTAGTTTTTCGAAGTAGGAGCGGCACCTGCTACCATCTTCTCCCGCTGCGCGTGTGGGCTTCCCGAAACAGACATTGGAATTTGCAGAACCGTAAGAATTCCTAAGCTTTGTCAAAAGAAGTGATCTGGCAGTGTTTACGCAGCCCTTAATCGTGATACCACGAAGGTGACGCGCCGAAGACGGTGAAACTACGTCGAAGCTGGTGACACGGTGCTGTTATTGACGACATCGCGCCGGATCTGTAAGCACGACGACGAAGCCGGCCACGACGGAGCCCGTGAACGGAGGAACCTGTTGACCTGAAACAACATTCAAATGCCATATGAAATTCTAAGAGTGAAAACAGGGAGCCCTAACAGAACGGCCACGCTCAGCAGACAAAGCCAAGGTAAACTTGAGTTTCACTTTAGGTGAAACTGGGAAATTCCCTCCACTGTCTACACTACAAATCATTTCACACCTCCAAATGATTCCTAAACGGATGGCTTTGCCCGTCCATAACATACGGGTAGAAAAGGTTTTGATTGCCCACATTTTTTCGCACTTTGCGAACCCTGGCAATATTGGAGTAAAAAAATGTTGCAGCTTGTACCGTCGTGACAACACAAGATTCTCAACCATGGTCTGCCCTGTTCTACAGCAAGGCCGCTCACACCACACAAACTCCCTACCCTAGGTTACCATTAGACGTCACATGAGGCAAAATTCGTGTTGAAATAAAACGCCTTGGTACACCCGTTTGATATAAATAGGGCGGAAAATAGAAGTAATAAATACCTCAAACATACTCGTCCAAAATCCATGACACGTGACCGGAGAAGCGGAACAATTGGCATTAGATAATTGACCTGACCTGACATGATCTTAGTCTGAACCGCTATGACCTTAGCATGAACTGACATGACCTTAGCCTGAAATGACATGACCTGTATGCCGGAACTGACATGACTTTAAATTCAGTGCCGAAAAAGCATAACAACCAATCACAAAATCTAGTTTTTAACTCTATGATATGATCCTAACGGACAAGGATGCGTTCGTTCATTTCACCTAGTTACGCAGGTCTACGGTCAATATTGTTGGTGTAATTGTTCTGATATTTGTTTTAAAATGCTGGTTTCAGTTGATCTGAGGTCACTGAAGACTTCAATGATTTTTAAGGTGACCTGCACTGCCTGTAGGCGTCGGTCAAGCATGTTATATATGTCAACATCAATGCCTGGGTGCAGTTGCACAGGATGACCACTGTTGAATTTTTAATTAAACGATTTGATTCTTAGATATCATAAACACAACGTACTGTTGGCGCTGGAATGTTAGGGGCTCCGTATTTCGGACATCAATTTAGAACGAACCACCTGGTATGACTGCACTTTTGCTAGCGTGCGTTTCAGACCATGTGACATTTTTTCTTAGTTAAAAAACACAAAGTAATGGAGCGTTCCATTCACTCATCATGCTAGTAACAACGCTGAAAAAATTCATTGTAGGTAAAGGCCACCGTGATGCATGCTCCTGACGTCAGATACATAGTCAGGGACGTTCTCCTGGCGCAAAAGCTAGATATCAGAAGCGACGGGACAGGATGGGACAAACAAAAAGCAGAACACACGGTAGTGCATGACAGATGACACGGCAGGACAGAAGACTTGGGCGGGGGGGGGGGGAGGGTTAAAAGTCCAGGATCGAGTAAGAGGGCAGAAAGCGGAGGACAAAAACAAGACGACCAGATAAAACAACAGAAAACAGATGAACACGAAAGCCCGCCCGCCTTGGCCAGCCCACACTTTTATGTTCTGTTCAAGACAAACAGGACAGGACAGGGACAGGACAGACCCGGCCATGACAGGCTCGGCTTAATGGGAGTGTTTCACCTTCGCCCAATGATGGTGCCTCATGCCCTCCCCGAAAGATGTTGGAAACTGGCAGGCTATGGCTACGGCAGACACGGCATGGAAAAGGTCTAGTCAAGCTGCACTAAATGGGGTGTGATTAAATGTGGAGGAGCGTAATATTGGACAGATCAATCAGGTCATATCCATCTAATTAGAGTGCCTAGCTGTCTCCTCATATGTAATGAGCTAAAATTGCTAAAACAATGCAGAGGATGGGCGTCATATGGGTTCGGGAAAGCCTTACCAGAGGATTAAAAATAGGTTAACACCGCCAGGTGTGACCTGGGACGTCGTTTTCGTCACTTGGCTTTTACAACGCACTCAGATGCTGAGGCTATGTGGCGTCGCCTGCCTCCCATCCTGGCAGGAAGAGTGGACACCGCGAAGAATCCAACCCCGTACCTCTGGCTTCCTAGATGAGCAGTCCTACACTGTCGGTACCCATACGATATGGCATGCCAGATCAAAGCAGGAAAAGCTGTTGTTGCATGGACCCACCCAGCGATATTAGGAAACTTTCATAGCTTTAACACCATTCAGTGTCACATCGGAACAGCTTCAAAAAGCAAAGCCGTTTACAAAAATCATAGTTCGACCTAGCTTGGCCTTGGTGAAGACACGTGACAAAAAAACTAGAACGATTTCGATGCACAACAGTGATATTGATATGCGATTCAAGGGTCAAAGGTCATCGCCATTGTCACTGGCTCGACATCCGCACCAGGACATAAACACTGCCATCTGGTTCATTGGCTATTCATCCACTCAAAAAAGTACCGTTTACATGGGTGGTCGAAGGTGCTACCAACTTAGACTGGAAGGATAATCTGACCAAGGACCTCTCATTTGCGTGAACATAGGCAAAACCGACCCTACGTCTGTTTGAAAGCCGGTAGTCCAAGCTTAGATGTTTCAGATCGAGGTGCAATTGTGTGGACGAAGTGCGTTTTTGAGACCGATGGTCGCAGTGGTGCAGCTGCTTTGCGGGTGATAGCTGGAGAGCGTCAGGGCTTGTGCGGAGATCGTGGCCGGATAGATGTGTGAAAAGATGGACCTCGCCAGATTACCCACCAAACGGCGTCGAATGGTGCATATTTCTGTTAGTAGATGTTTTGTGCCTATCAGTCTCACAGGCTCGGAGCATGCAGTTGCCTGCAAACTTTGATTTTTGTTTCGGGCTTTTTTCCGGTTCCTGCTCTGACCCAAGGTCACCATCTTTTGGAAAGGATAGACCGTCAGTAAAACTTATCTGCACACAAATTTTTTGTAAGTTGGGGCACTTATGATGACCTCTGACCTGGCACAAGGACATTGCCTTCTGGACAGAATGGCTATCGACCATGGCGCATCGATTGGTAAGATGGAGGACTGGAGGACAGATGGAGCTTTGGCCACTGTTCCAACAAGACGGGTTGCGCGGTCAGATGACTGGTGTACGGTAGCTAAAGCTCCGGACACCACTTCGACAAGACAGGCCATGTCGTTCGGTCGCTTGTGGATAACTGGGGCTCCCAATACCCTAGCAAGCTTTGGACACCTCTGCATGTCCGCAGGTCTGGCTCCTTTACCTCCGGAAAACAAAGCAACATAATACCGCATCAGGCAACAACCAATTAAAAAAGTCTAGCCTGTCAGGGAACACAGAAAGTAAGCTACTGTAGCTGTAGGTTCCCCACAAAAAGGTATATCAAATAACATCGTGCCCAGAACGACCGCGGCAATACCAGCGATAACGACCCACAGAGTAAGACGAACCGAATGGATGTGGCCCTCAACCAACGTTCAACGTTAAAGAAAATGCGGTAAGTCTTGTCCTGGCGACCTTGACGTTGGAAGGGCTGTAACTTCTCTGATACAGCGTACCGGTCCAAGATTTGGTATTGATTGTAGTCAGGTCAATATCTACCAGTACGCGGAATTTGGAAAGAATTGAAGGAGTCGCCATCATTATTGGGATTTTTAATCTTGCTCTATCTCCGGTAATAGGGCGTACCGGTCGAAGATTTTATGCTAATTATGCTCAGAAAAATACGCCACAAGTATTAAGAAATTTTCAGTTCAATGTAAGGAGTCCGCTGAATATCGAATATGAAGCTGAGTCAAGGATGAAGAAAATGTTTTCCATGCCACATATATGGCATACCTTAGCAGCCTTTGCATTTAAAAAGCTATAACTTTTTTGATACAGCATATCGATCCAAAAGTTTGTGCGTATCGTAATCAGAAGGCTAATATGTATAAACACCGATTTTGGAAAGGATTGAAGGAGTCCGCACTGTTTATGGTGATCTTACATATTGTGATGTCTCCGGTAATAGGGCGAACCGGTCCGAGATTTTGTGCTCATTGTGGTCAGGAGATTAAGCTGCATCTGTATGCTAATTCATAGGCAAATTTAAAAAGTCTGCTGAATATCGAATATGAAACTGAGTCAAGCATGATAAACAACACGCCCTCGAGCCTAGTTAATACGGATCTTTGCTAAGAGGGGAACGCAGTTTAGTACCGATTCGTACTAAAAGTGGCGGCGTTTAGTACGCGAAGACGCTAAACAGAGCAGCCCGGTAATCCAGGGCTGAACAGAGGAAATGAGGCTGTTTAGAGGCGAAGGTCGTGAATTTCTTTTCGTTCGATGGGAGTAGAAAACCTTCGCCATTTTGGGATCTCAATTCCCATTTGAATGCGAGTTGCTCCTAGGACGCGGCGAACTTGGTTGGTTGGTGGTCAGTGGGGGGCATTGTGGAAGCGGTTAGGGAACGTGCCTGGAAAAACTCTCACGCGTAATTTACAGAAGAGTGTTATCTACCGGCTGAGTATGATATTGATATATCCTGGACTACAGGGCCTTGGGAAAGATATCGTCATCCGGGTAGTGCAAAGAATGGGATACTAGTCTCGAGATGTCGTTAGCACCAGACTTGGGTTTGACCCGAATGCATTGAGTCAGCTCCGGACTCGCTCACAGATTATGGAATTCGACTTAGCTCGTGACTCAGTTGTTCCATTTTTCATTTGACTGAGTTCAGACTATAACATTGAAGTACTTAACTCATGACTCATGCAGGATGCAAAATGAATTATCGGATCTCTGGCTCATTTATATATGAATATATATATATATATATATATATATATATATATATATATATATAAATGAATATCTACCTCTGGTGTCTGGCTGAAATTTAGCAGTCTTCAGAGCTTAGGATGAACAACATTGGCTTTTCTGTTAAGGAATTGTGATAATACTGCTTTGCTGATCGTGCAAGAAGTTTGCATGCTGCATGGTGTTAATTTTCACACCGAAATGAGATGTGAACTTGCCTAGGGCGCACCATTTTTCTTGTGCTGTCAATTTGAACCCAGCCATATGACTCACTGATGCAACGTTGTGGAAAATAATCAGTTCATGACTCAGTACATGAAAAGTTTGACAAACGTGATTCAGGTCATGTCCCATACCAGCACTTTCCTAGTGAACAGATGCAGCATATAAAAAATTTGATTAATTCTTGATTTGTTTTTCTAATTTAATTCCAAATTGATTAACTCATAAGCAGATTCACAACTCAGCTTGATTTAAACACAGGTCTGGCTAGCATGTTTATATGTGTGAAATCTTGCATTTTAGTAGTGGTTACCAGGTTACGGTGATCACGTCAGGCAACCTGGCATTATTTTGGAATGTTGATTGTGTTGTTGAAAAAGATTTGGTGTATCGCGTTTAACATTTCAACTAGATGTGATTTGAGTCATACGCTGACATCCTAGATGTGAACTAATCCTTAGAATGTGCATGTTAGTGGTATATATATATATATATATATATATATAAATATACACAAATATATATCCCAGTTTCTGACTGATATTTTGAAAATGTAAGCTGTATTTCTGGATATTGCCACTTCTATTTCGGTCATCATTATCTTTGTGGGTATTGCCTCATCAATTTCAGCCACGAATACAACCTTGGTAGAAATTATCAGCTCATGATTAAGCTCATGACGTTTGTGAAGAATGTGATTAGCCCATGACTTAGAATACCATTTTTTTTCCAGTGAAGTGACTCAGGTTACACATCCCCCTTAAATCCTTATAGAGTCAGGCAGGCAGAGTCAGGCGGACAGATAGGTTCTAGAGAGGGATATGTATATATATATATATATATATATATATATATATATATATATATATTCTCATTCCGGTCTGTGGTCAGTGCAACAACATAGCTTGCGTAATACTCCAGGAGCGGGAAAGAGGAAAAAGCCGCCAAAACGTGGTGAAAATCCCATCCTCCGAACTTATGCCACTGATCAATACGAAACCTTCAGAATTTGGAGCCGTTTAGTCAATAGCTTGTCCTTCCCAGGACATGGTGACTTTGGGATAGGTCAGAGGTCACCAAAAATTTCCGGAAGTGAACGAATCGACCTGAAAACGTCCTCATCGTTAAGCGTACGGAACAGATTACTACAAAGCTTTCACTTAATGATGCGCCATTGTTGGAATCCTCTCCTTTTCTAAACATGGTGACAATTGGTCAGGTCAAACGTCATCAAAAAACGTCCGATATCTCCAATATTGGCTGTGGACGCCTCCATGCTCCGAGCCTATGTGACCGATCGGCACGAACCCTGTACCAACCGATGCGCTATGGTCGATAGCCTATAGCCATAGCCATAGCCAGAGGTTAGCATCAGACTTGGGTTTGACCCAAATGTCTTGAGTCAGCTCCGGACTGGGTCACAGTCCTGAGTCCCCAATAACGCGATCGTTCCCTCGCCCATGCTTGGTCACATCGTCCCCGCTCCGAGGTTCTGGTTGTCGCGCTGGCGGCTGGTGGCCGGTGGTGGTTTGGCCCGTTCCGTTGCGAAGGTGTGGGGGCCCCCCCCCCCCCTCCCCCGTGTCCTGACAAGTTGGCGCGTGGGGAGGACGGCTCCTGGAAGTGTTTTGGTTGGCGTGCTAGACGCACCAGTGAGTGCTCGTTGTGCAATATCATTTCCGTTCCATGCACTGTGCTGCCGCGTGGCAGGACTCTTTTTTATTGATTTGATGTTTTTGGTACGACCGGTACTCTCGCAGGGTCGTGCCTGTTGCGTGGAGGGCGAAAATCCCTCCAATATCGTGCATCCTTCCCCATCCAGTCGCGTGGAAAGAGTCCCTCCTATAGAAGAATGAACCTCAATTACATAAAGTCGGTTCTCGTCATTGTGTAGAGCGTCATATAAGGCTTAGTTATGTGTGGGTAAGAAATCTCCCTCCCCTTAATCAAAAAACGCTCTAGACGAGACCCTGGGCCCGTATGGCTTTTTTCTTGTGCAACAATACATTTGCGATATCTCATCGCCTTTGGCTTCTAATGTGTTGCTTGAAATATACGAACGATATGTTGTTTGTGTTTTCAGTTTGCGTCCCTTTTTGCGTATTTTTTTCCGGCAGGTAGGATAAATTTCGCTGTTGCGGATTTCGATGGGAGCGGGATGGGCATCACTTCAGCCCTTCGTTAGCTGGGAAGGTGCTCTGCTGTTGAACCGCTGAGCTGCTGCTGAGAACGCAGCTGCCCTGCTCTGGATGACTGCTTGAGGAGTGCTGCTGGCCGCCCGGAGGCATTATGTGTGCCAGCAAGCTAGCGCAATAATCAGGGGCTTCCGTCAAAGTCAACTGGTGCTTCTCCAGAATCATCATGTTTAGGGAAGTAGGCATTGTACCATATGGCTCAAAATGTTCAGTTCGTACTTCACGAGCAGTTCTGCCAAAATCTACGGCGATGAGTTCCTTGCCGCGGTTATTGGTAATTCCACAAGATAAACATGGCAGATACAAACTCCACTTTATTTCTCTGAGCACTTTCGCGGACAACAGGAGCAAACCAAGTTTTCAAATTGTGTTATAAAAAGGAAATGACAGCACTTTTCAAACTGGGCTGGCAGTGTGCCAGGAATCTGCTGTTTTATTCTTCATTGCAGACATTTTTATCAAGTGCAGCTATCAATCCTTCACTGCTTTCGTTACCATCAGCCACAATCTATCCATTGCGGGGGCAAATAGCGAATGTCTAAAGCGACCCAAACTCACCCTTTAATGAGCGAAGTGGATCGGAAACCAACCGCTCTAGGACAAGAAATTACTACCGAGATAATATCGTATTCTCATATAGACCGATGTCAGCTACCGTGCTCCGATATGTCTGATAATGACAATGATAAGCTTGTTAGCATCGTCCTGGTGACATGAAATACAACACTTAACTTCTTTCTCATGAAATATAAGCAATTCCAGTGATTAACCTCATAAATGGCACCAATGATGTTTCGATGTCGTTATTGTGACCGCAGCAAGAGACAGGTCGGCAAGTAAGACAAGTAAGTAAGTCAAGACAAGTAAGACAAGTCGGCTTTCAGGCAAGCGCTCTATGCACATGGCCTCACGCAAATGTTTCCCATACAAGTACATCGAGAAAGTGCATGTGTAGTGCATTTCTGCGTCGCTGTTCGGCATAGCTGCTTTCGTTATTATCAACCTCGGGAAATGATCTAACATGAAATCAGTTCTTTCTAGTAGTAAACTGTGTACATGAAAAGTAATCCTCACTCAGACCGCGTAGCAATGATTTCAGGAACCAAATATCGCCATTTTCAGGGGCCATCCTGCGCAGCACACCGCGCTGCGGTGTCTCCCGCAACGAAACGATATAGGTATCTGGAAAATGGATTCCGCTGGAGAGGCTGCGACGACGGCACGGAACACCATGCTGGCGACTGCGACAACGGCAATGCATAGCATTTGTTGAATGGTTAAGTGATTACTGCATTGAGCATGATAACAGAAAAGTGTATGTTTTGTGCAATGGTGCTGTTGCCGAGGTAATTTCGGTGATAGCTTGCGAATAATCTCCTAAAAAGTAAAATAGTGCGGGACTCTGGGCATGGTGTCAACAATCTGCACTTGTGTGGCAGCCAGGTGGCGGCAACCGACAGGCACGTGATGCGCAGTCAGCGGGTCACAGCATCAACCGCGGGGCGGTCTGTCGCTAGCCAATGCTATGGCGGTGTGAAGCATGTGTGTCCTATGCGTTTCGGCATAGGGAAAGTTCCTCCCTCCCATTGTTGCGGAGGCACGAATGCCACAGTCCGATACGGGGTATCACTGACTTCAGCTTGTTGGCGCTCAGCGAGTCCCAGTGGTGCGCCGCCATCGCTCCTGCATAAGAGACGACGCTACGGCGTACGTGTCCTAAGTTGGTTGTGGTATTACAGGAATGCGTGTCCCAGTCGTAGCTCAATTTGTTGCCGCGTCAGCAAGACCTTTTCCTTACATCCCCGCGGACTTGGGATGCAACACAGAAGGCCGTTTTTCCTGATCCATCCAGCGGGGTAAGACACGTCTAAATGTCCTGGACCAGTAGATTCGACGTGGAGAAGCCACGAACAGTCAGGAGGCTGCTCATGGTGTCGGAAAGAGGCAAATGAAGATCGCTAGCGTCAACTTTTATAACAGAGTTGTGATGATGGCTTTAAGCTCGGAAGGCCGACCGACCGACGCGTGTTTCTGCGCGACATCTGCCTTCGCAATGCTAGTGGGGCCTCCTCATCCTCGACCAGAAGACTATCATGTGAATGCTCGTGACTATACCTGATATTCGCCTGCGGTTTCCGCAACACAGACAAACCTATTCCACGGGACCGGCGATTGATTGTGGGACGCGACCGGTGATTCCTGCGCCTTGCATCAATTGTCGCCTTTGAATAATGGTAGGACGCACCGCCGTTGTATTAAACAACATCGCATCGTTTCGAACAAAGAAAAACGATCGGTAGCGGCCAAATCAATTCTCCTGGCTCGCGCATACAGGACGCTACAATCTATACCACGTGATCTATTTCACATGACTGAATATGAAAGGTTTGGACGTTAGGGCATCCAGACCCTCTGTGCTGTATTCATGAGAATGCGTGAATACAGCAGAAGTTTCATGTGAATGCTTCACAATGCTAATGGGGGCTTGTGCGCTTCTACCAGGCAAGGACGATGTTACCATTTTCTACGATTACATGGACGATTTTAAACAATCGTCGCGGAGGTTTTTATGTGCACTCAGTATGCTACCCGTCGGTCACATCGTATACCTACTAATTTTCTTGGAGAGGGTACGTTGGTTGCAGGGCTGTTCGTTACAGGAGGATGCCCAGCGTCATTGCAGGTACTTGTTTCAAGTTTGACATTGCGAGACATCAGTGAACCCGAACGTCCCGATCTAAAGGTCTAAAATATTTTCACGAGCGAGTTCACATGAGGTCTTGCCTAACATATTGGTGTTGCTATGTTCACTAATTTTTAGTATCTCAGGGGGTTGATCGGCTACCAGAGGGCATCTTATTCAAGCTGCCACCAGAGCGTGTTTGAAAAAGATGTCAGCGAATTTTTTGTCTCGAAACGTATCACGACAAAGTGGAAAGTGTGACCGTTCATTGGACATGAATACAGCACACCCACCTACTAACAACAAAAAAGCGTGCGTCACAACTTCGGGCCCTCTTTGCAGTTCATCAGCTTGTCACCGGAACATCAATACTCTCCACTTGAAGCGCTAAAAATGAAAAATAAAAACGTCATTCTTAAACAAAAGCCTTGATCTAAATCCAGGCCTAGACTTGTTGGAAGTGGCCAAATCCAGGACATCAGGCGGGAGAGAGGGGGCTTACAGGAAGCACGACCCCTCTGTCTGTCCTTGATAACTTCAGAACCGCTTTCGCAAGCAAAATCAGAGTTGAATGGTGTCGAGAGCGAGCCATTTAACGATTTTGACGGCAGGAAAGTTTTGGGCCAGACCAAGTCATGCGAATAAAAAACCACACAAGGTCACATCAGGTCACGATTTATTAATTGCTAGGTTCCGAGACGCGGAAATTTAAATTATCAAACAATGTCAGCCGCTACCCATAGATTGCAATGTGTCAGAAAGATATGAGCGTTGAGCGTGGTCCAATGGCCATGGAACTGAATGTTCCCCTGCATTGGTCTCATGATGCATTTAGCAATGTTGAGCCGCCTCCATCACGACAAATGTATAGCCCAAACGCACACCGGCATGCAGGACAGAAACACAAGCGTCTGACAGCGCACGGCAATATTTGTGCAGCCTATCGTAATGACGTGACAACAATGTCTCATTCAGGCCTGTCTTTTTTGGCCCTCACATTGCGTCCAATTGACCACTAAAAAATTATGCCGAGATAAGTAGCACTGCTGCGAACCGTGAGATGCCAATTGAGGAGAAGCGGAGCGGAGATAATTCTAACCCCAACGCAACCGGTCCCGACTTACAGAGTGAACGATACGACAGTCAACGGACAACGCAATATACGACCAGGAAGTCGCAGAGCACACAATGACCTTGACGTCTGGCCTTCTACGCTAGCTGTCTGCATACTGTGCGCTTCCATTGTCAAGGGGTCTAGGCCAACCGGCCACCGTGCAGTAACAAGGCTACATCGGCGAGCAGATAATGAATCGATCTGTCGCCGGCTCGGGTCGATGTTCAGGCGGCCCAGCCGGGTGAAGGCGCATCCTGGCGGCGACACGCTGGGTTGTCGCACCCACGCTGGTGAGCGACTAGTTCTGGGTGCGCCGATTTTACCACCCGCGAGAATGACAAACGGCAATTCAGCCACCAGCCATTATCGACGTGGGGAGCAGTCAGAGTAGGTGTTGCCACTAGCAACCAATGGCGCAGGCAGGGGGACAAGGGACACGTGCTCTCTCATTAGGTTCCGGGGGGGGGGGGGGGGCCTCAGGGGTCTCTCCGGACTGACGATTAAAGGCCCACTGGCAGATCTGAGAGGCTGACCAGAGGTCATATCCAAGGGCCCAGCCCGCTGGGCCAAACACTTCAATGCCAGCCAGAGGACCTTTGCGCCGATCGGGGGCCACTTGAGTAAGGGCATATAAGTCTGTAAGACACTCCCAATACCGCAAAGCCTAATTCGTGTCGGCATGGCCTCAGGGCCCATTTCTCAAGAGAGGACGAAGTCGGGGCAAGCGATTTACATTGGTGGGGCCCTCGCATTTGTCATGGGTCCTCAGTGTCTAATAGAGGGCCTTGTTTTGGCGCGGGACAGAATCGGCCGGGACAGTGTTCGAGGAAGCCCGAAGAAGGTGTGGAGGGCTTACTGGGACCGACGATCAAGGGCCGATTGGAGGGTATAAGGACTTAAAGACTTGCTGTTGTCTTATTCAGGAGCCACGCGTGCTGGGGTGAGCCCTCATGTGGCAGTCAGAGGGCCCTTTGCACCAATTGAGGACCCCTACATGTCGATATGGGCCTGAGGGTCCACCCAGCGGCTGTCACGGGCCCAAAGCGCCTGACAGGGGCGCTGTGTTGGCAAAGGATCCTGAGTCAACCAAGGGCAGTGTTTGATGAGGGCCCAATTGGAGGGCACAAAGGAGCCTGAAGGGACTGGATCCAGGTCGCACAAAAGATCCCCGGCCGTGACCTGAGGCATCAGTGAGCCTCTTGCCATGATCGAAAACCCATTGAAACAATGCGGCGAGCGTCTATGTCGGCCAGAGACCACCAATACCGAACAATTCACTACCTGTCGGTCTGAGCTCTGGGGTTCACTTCCCAAGCAGGAAAAAGGCCTGAACCCACGATTTGCATTGGTGTGGGTCCCCGAAACAATGATTGGGGCCCTGTTCGTCAGACCCCACAGTACATAACAGGGGAAAAGGATATGTGTTAACAAGTGGCTATAAGTACTTTATGAGTTATGCTTGAAGAGGCCTAAAGAGGAGTCTAAGGGCTCTTCGGGACCAAAGACCGAGGGCCGATAGGAAGGATAAAGGGCCCGAAGGAGCGGCCATAGGTTATGTTCAGAACACCCCAGTAGGGCTGTGACCTCAGACACCAGTCAGAGGGCGTCTTTTTGGGCCAGGGACCACTGACACCGAACAGCCAAGCTAGTGAATCTTTCACCAAGCTGGTGAAGCTTGTAGACTGCACTCAACAGCCAACCCTTCGCCGACGGCCGTGCCATTATACCCGTCGCTTGCTCCGCCATCTTTCCGAGTTTCGGCTACACAAATGGTTAGCAGAAATTGCACCCTTCCCAGTACTCACAATTCAAATGGACAAACTCAAAAACGCGATTTCATATTCAAGTCTCAGGGACTACACTCAACCCTGGGATAGCCACCCAGAACACAGAGTACCTGCAGCCCAACATCTCAGAGGCCAACACATGACTCAACACTAGCAAGCGCCTCAAGACCTTAACAACCGAGATCCCTACCGCAGCGGCAGAAGGGACCGTGTCTCAGGCTTTGGGTCGCACATACCCGCAATACCTACCGGCTGCTAGCGTCATCTGTGGAGCTTATGGTTAACTACAGTCTCCACTAATTGCCAACAGTGTATATTGTTAACTGTCGGAAATGCCTGACACACACACACACACACACACACAACACACACACACACACACACACACACACACACACACACATATATATATATATATATATGTAGCAAGCTATTTCCTTTGTACATGTTGATGTCATGCAATTGAAAGATGCCTTGGTGATGATTTCCACCTTTTACATTGTATTATGAGTTGGCATTACACATGAGAATGTTGACATGGATTGTGGGGTGACCTTGCAATACATTATACTGTTCTTGTGGTTTCATGGGGTTTTCTGGCACATTGACTACAATGGTCATTTTCAGCCCAGCATTATGCATTTCATTTTCATCAAACTTAAAAAAATGCCAAATATCCCAATAACCCATGCATCACAACCAAAATCACCTCAGAAGCTAAAGATGTTACCTTACCTCTGTCACCACACAATTTGGGTAATTCTTGGTGCAGCTCTGAAATCAAGCAAAGCCCAGTGAATTGTTACAAATTGTTGGTGCGAAACATCAGGCATTCACCGGTCACTGCTGTATGTGTATACTTAACTTAGCACAACTATCACACAAATCTCTGGAACATGTGTGGTGATAATTTTGGTATCAACTTATTCACTTATTGTTGTGAAAAATGTATTATGAGATTCACCCTATAAACTTTGACCGGGGAAGAATAAGAGGCCGGGTAATTAAAATCCCACCCAAAAGAGAAGTACTTTTGGCTTAGCTAACACACTCCCCAGAAACTCCTCCTCACACCAAATTTAGACCAGTGACATACCTGGTGAGAACGAGATGCCTAAACAAAGCATAAGCATCCCATTCTAGGACTTTTCACCCAAAATTGATACAAATTATCACAATTTTCATTGTTGGCCTAAACAATTCCCCAATACCAATAAAGAATTCTTACATTTTGCACATTACTCCCGAACTACCACCAGCATTTGATACAGCATTCAATATGCTGCATTAAGGACATTGCCAAGAGGGATCACAAAACAGCAGACATTAAGCATGGTACTCTTCTGGAAAACAGCACTCAAGCAATGGATGTTACAACAGTCATCATTATGTCCCAATATCAAAAGGACAATGAAAGATAAAATTCAGTTTGCTATGCCCTGTGCAGCAGTCTGTCAGCTTGTTATGTGATGTGGAGCAGTCTGTAAGCTTGTTATGCCATGTGGAGCAGTCTGTCAGCTTATTGCAGAGGTTGAAAGAGGTTATGCAAACCTGGAGAGGCCTGGCATCTACATGGCCATTAATGTTCTATTACCTTAAGTTGTCCTATTACATTCATAGTTAATATAAAATAGCAAGCAAGGGGCATAAATAAATTGGGGCAGGGGCCAATTAAGCAAAGGCAATGGCTTTGCCTGCCATCCTGAACAATGAGTCTCTCTTCAGCTTGAGTTTTTCCACAAAAAGGAGTAGGGTGAGGGTGGAGGGCTAGTCAGCAAGCTGAACTAAAACCACCATCTAAACATGACATTTGATGTGGCAGATCTTACTTGCATGGTCAACATACAAGCCTCACTGTATAATCACAGCGTGATACATTAACTATTTCACACATTAAGTGTTAAGATACAGAAGTGGTTGCGCGCATTATCTGTTGCGATAATCCACCCCACTCCCTGCTTCATGTGGACTCGAATTGGGGGAGTCATATCTCCGGATGAAAGCAATTTTAAGTCTACGAACATGCTGTCTTTAATTCTAACATCCAGGAAGCACATTCATGTGGCCGAAACACGGGGGAAAATCAGGCCTGGGGAGCACATCAGCTCAACGTTTTCAGCTGAGCTCCTAATCGATTTTCGGAAGTGACATCCCTAGCGTCTTACACGGCTAAAACTTACCTTCAACTTACCCATCTTCTTAACCACCTCGGACAATACGGGCACTGTCCGAACGTGACTGCAGGGGCTCCGGAGTACCAGCGAGTGGTCTGAGCCCCGTTCTTGGTGACCAAATGGAGGCCCATTCCTTACTTCGAGTAAGCCAAGGCGATGGATGACGTAGTTACCGACTTACCTATGACGTCATGCCCAAGCCCGTTCCTTACTTGGCTGAGAGGCAAAGGTCGCGTTTCATTTCAACTACTGTGTTATTGGTAGACGAACACAAGTCCCGCCCACTGGGATGCTAGGCTGTTTCATACCAGCTACTGACTACTGGAGAGCGTTACATTAGCTGCGCAGTTGTGACCATCAAATTTGGGAAGAAAAATAAGTTTGTGAGTGGGCGGCAGCGCGACCGCGGTCAAAAAGCTGTTAGATGAAGGTATAAGTAACGGGAAAGATCTTGTGTGCTTGTCATCCATACCTCAAAAACATACACGGGAATGGAAGCATTTACGTTTGACGAATTACAGAGAGAAATTGCCCCAGTGGCTCCATTAGGCGACGACCCACTTGAAGTCGTCCATTACCGCGATCTCGATGGGTGAGTTGCATCAGACATGATAAATGATAATGCTAGGGGTGCAGTTTCGGAAAATGCTTTCCCACTTTACATCAAACTTGAGGGGAGATGAAGCCCAAGTTGGGGGTGGGTGGGCTGAACCCCCCCCCCCCCCTCCCCCCAGCTGAATAGGAACTGCACCCTTGAATTAGGATTTGATCAACTCTAAGCCATGCATTTTTACTGCTCTGGACAAGCTTGCATGATAACATTGGGTGATGAGAATGTCCATTGGCTTTTGCCTAAAATATTGAACATCGTGTTTTTGTTGGTGATACCTTCCTGATGCTTTCCTGGCATGTGTCTGCAGACCATACCTGTTCCTGCTGGTGTTAATTTTCCAATCTAATAATACTCCACATGTCGCAGGGAAGTTTGGGACCGAAGGAGATTGGAAAAAATGAAGACTTTTATGAAAAAACAGTGCCACTACTAACGGACGAGCAGTACGCCGAACAGTTCAGATTGAAGAAGGGCACGGTCGGGAGGATTGTTGGACTCTTGGGGGAAAGGGATGAGAATCCCTCTGGACAGGGGAGGGAACCTTATCCCAGATAGAAACAAGTACTCCTCACTCTTTGGTACCTGGGAAGCATCATCAGCTTCAGAAAAGTGGCAATGCTCTTTGGTTTGGCAACATGCACTGCTTGGAGGTTTGTGGATGAAGTTATTGAAGACCTGGTCACAATGAGGGATTTGTTCATCAACATACCTGCTTTGGAAAGCATGGCACAAGTGATGGAGGGGTTCAGGTCGCTGAAGGGGGTCCCCAATATGTGTGGTGCTCTGGATGGGTGTCATGTAGGAATACTACAGCCTCATAATCATCCTGAGGCATACATCAACAGAAAGGGCTTCTTCTCAGTTAATATGATGGCCCTCTGTGATTCATCCCACAAGTTCATGGACATCTGTGTGGGGTGGCCAGGGTCAGTTCATGACTCACGTGTGTTTAGAAAGAGTACCCTGGGTAAGAGGCTGGCAGACCCCATCACTAGACATGCAATCCTGCCACAAAATGGTTTCATTGTTGGTGATTCTGCTTTTGAACTACAGAGTTGGCTCATGACACCATTTCGGGAAAATCAACTGGCAGAAAATAGGAAAAAGAAAAAGAAGTACAACTATCTGATCTCAAGCACACGTGTGGTTGTGGAGAAAACCTTTGGCATTCTGAAGGCAAGATTTCGGCGTCTCTCCTGTGTGGAAGCTCAGTCAGTTCAGAAAGTTGCGAAGCTCATAGTGGCAGCCTGTGTACTTCACAACATTTCACTTCAGGAGCATGACTTTTGGAAGGAGGATGGTGAAAATGAGGTCACTGAAGGCGCATATGCCGATGAAGAGATGCGACTGAGAGCTGGAGTACTGCGGGAGCATACAAATCCGGTACTCGTTGAACCATCCGCTGTTGTGGTGCGCAAAGAGCTAGTGGAAAGGCTTTGGGTGCTGTAGCAAGGCTGGTGGTGCTGCTGGATGATCACTGGCTGTGTTGCAGTGTCTATGGTATTTTCGTTGTGGTGTTCGCTGTAGGTCAGCATGATGTAGATTTTGCAATGCTGTGGAGGTCTGAAGGGCAGTGAACAAAGTGTTTTTTGCTGGCAGGAAATACAACATTTTTGTGATCTATGTGCATTCCAAAAGTCCTTACAGCAGTGACTGAAACTGCTTCCAAGCGAAATGTTACAATGAGAACAGGAGTCATCCAGAGACAGGTTATCATCAAGACACAAGCTTAAAAAATAATGTCCCGCTAAATCCCTAGTAGCCCCCACATTAACTAAAAGATCCAAAGCACTAATGCCATGTCGCCTACCCCGCGCGCCGCCATGTTTGTGGATGCCCCGCCGACTACCGAGATGTTAAAAGGTTTTGCCAGTCCAGTAGTCGACAAGTGTGACGTCACACCCTTCACGTCACGAATCCATCATGGCCGCCCGACCAATCATAGAACAGGATTTCGACTATTGGTAGTACGATAGTTAAAATGAAACGCGCTCAAAGTAAGTGCGGCAACTCGTGGTAATTTCCTTAGCAACGCATAGCAACGCCTACGACGCATTTGCGGATGGGGTAGGGTGGATCAGGGCCCTTTAACAACAGGGCCCCGTTCTTCACGGGGAAATACTGCCAGATGCTCCACCTTTTCAAGTAATAACCTACGACTTTCCACAGCTACGTCATCTACGTCACGGAGAACACTTCAAGTAACTCCTAAACATGGCGACTAGTGAAATCAGCTGTTTTCTAACAAACGCATTTGACGCGCAGCAGAGTTGATATTGGCGAGTCGTGACAGTCAAATGCACTTTGATGTACACATGTACAAATAGTTCAGGTGTATTTCTCACAACAGCTGCCTATATCATGACGACCTACCTTAACGAGAATATCATAGGCAGAGAACGGCAGATCATCGCCCTGAACTCCGAAAGACGTTACATTACTTCAAGCGTTGCTCGAGCGTAACCACATACAATCGATCATCCTACGGACACCAAGTTTAACAGGCACTGGTATCTTAACGCCTTATGCCAGCTAAGATCATCGTGCATGTACATTGAGGTCGTCCATATATTTTGTTACGGATGAGCGAGTTTTGGCGCGTTTAGTTGCAAGCAGAGATACAGCTTTGCTCGGAGCACATGTGCAAGGAGAATTCTCATGGGACGATTCCCATGAGGAAGAGTTCTACATTCAGACGTACAGACACAGAACAACATCCATGGAAGCATGTGACGTCAGGTTATGCAGCATATTTACACTCCCAAACGTGCAAGGTATAGATAAACTTTCCCACAATCATACTGTCCAGACAAACTACTTATGTCACAGGATCAAGAAAGTGACTAACACAATGGTGCACTCGCCGACGTAGCGGTTCTGGCCCTGCCAAAGCGCCAACGTCGCCTAAACAAAACAGAGAATTATGTACACGACGTGGTTCCAGGACATGATGACGAAGATTTCAAATCGCAGTTTCGTATCTCGCACACGTTTTTCGTCTCAAAATCTCTAGGCAAAGCTGGCTCCTTACTATGACAATCATGGCCGGCGCAGAGGCAACCAGAAGGGTCCGTTGGAAGATGCGATGCCTGCGCTGCAATATTTTGCCGACCCAGTACCCCCAACACTCCGATAGCGACAAGTTTGGAACTTCAAAATCTGGGTCACACTATCATCTAACAACATTTCGCAAGTATGTTGCTGCCGCGCGCGGTGACGTCATCGCGTGGCCAATAGGAGCGCGGCTACATGAAACCATCGCAGGCTTTGCAGCGTGCGCCGGCTTCCCGGGTGTGGTTGCAGCAATGGACAGGTCCGTTCTCTTCATGTATGCACCCAGCTAGGAGATAGCAGCTGCTCATAATACCCACAAGCATCGCTAAAAAAGGGGCTGTGCGTCTTATAGAAAATGCGCATCCTCCACAAAGCTCGGAGCCAATCTTTAAACGATGCAAAATTTTGAAACTAACGGATATTGCGAAATCCCAAATGTTAATTTTGATGCACAAATTTACAACTTTACAGCTCCCTGCATCGTTCGATTCAATTTACAAGCTCTACGAATCAAATGACATGGATATGAGGTGAGCAAAACATTCAGACCAATCTTTCTCTAATCGTAATTATAGACTATTTACAGCATCTTGCCTTGGTCCTAAGCTGTGGAACGACATTATGGTTTCATATTTTCCAGGAATAACTGATATCTCTGTATCAAAAACCATCGTTAAGAACATCATCCGCAAGCATTTCGCGAATACATAACAACGTAACCAACATATTTGAAGACATCGTAATCCTCTTCGCTGCACATATCCAGCGCACTTTATATTTGACCTCCTTCATGCTCCATAATCAATTTCTGATATAGTTAAAGTCATGCACATATACCCAAATTCACGGCGCTGGCTCTGAGGAGTTCTCCCAGCAACAAGCTCTGCTTGCCTGGGCGGACTCCCTGGACATCCGGCTCAAAACCCAACACGAAAATGACCAGGTAATTGCCCCCTCCGACTTGTTTGACTGTATAACCCTTACTAACACGGTGAATTGACTGGTTGTAGCTTATTGCCCGGTTATACCGGGCTGTCATTAGCTGACTTAGCCTAATGACTACTTTAAGACTTTTCATCTATTATTTTTCCCTGCCTATTACATAACACATTTCCTTCCGGTCTGCACCACCTCTTCGCATGCTTTTTTACCTTTGTTTCGTCTTCCTAGCTGGGAGTGCCGCGACTTGATTTTATATTTTCTGGTGTTAACGTACAGTTTACTGCGTCGCTGGGATTGAGGGGGGGGGGGGGAGCACTCCTGGTTACCTGTTCTTGGGTAATAGCATAGAAAAAACTAATAGATCTACTGGCTGCTTGTGATGACCGCGGTGCACTCACTGATGTACTTGCAGGGTTCCGCGATCCGCCCACGATTCTCGTGTTTTTTTCGGAGAAGGTCCTCTCTGCTGCGACCTCAGGGAGTATCAACGGCAGCTTCTCCCATCTAGCGCACACCTCATCGAGGACAGGAGCTTCCCCTTTCCCCGGAGATCATCACCCCTTCCCGAGATAATGATCGCCTCAGCCACACTCAGCGCCACTTCTACAGACGATACAAACAAAACACGTTTCAAAATTGAACGTGCTGTCAACATGCTGAAAAACAAACTGCAGTAAATAAAACACGGGCAATGTGGCTGAGATTATCACTGCATTGATCATTGCACCATGCATGAACCATGAGGATGAGGCAGGGGATGACATAGTACCTGCAGAGCCCTATGAGGCAGATCCTGTGGAACAGATCGACATAAGTGCGCTGTTGCTTTTTAGCACACGGAACCTGCAAGTGCAGTGCATGGGCATCACAACGGATCGACATAGGTGCGCCGTTGCTTTCTAGCATACAAAACCTGCAAGTGCAGTGCATGGGCATCACGAAGCGACAGCACATGGCTCACCACCTCATGGCAAAGATGATGATGCATGTAGCTTGCTCTAATTAAATGTTGTGATGTGACAATTTAGAAAGACAAAAGCAGGTCGGACAGAACAGCCAGTTCATTATATTCACATCAGCGCAAACACACTTTGGGAAACAGACAGTTAAGGGGCAGCAGGGGGTGCCTTTGGAGGGAACATAGACTGAAAAGCTTGGAGACTCTCCACATCTAGAAAGACAACAACTTGTGTACACCCGGTTCCTGGGATTACTTTGTGCAACATACGGTATCACAATTTCATTATTTGATTGCCTGGTGCATGTCAAATCTCATCCACAGGTGTTAACATTTGGCACATAAAATTTTAAGAATTGAGTGTTCACTGCCTTCCATAATTGACCATTTAGGTTACATCATAAGGGCAAAACTTCGCTCAAACAATGCTTAAATACGAGATGATGACGTCTATGACATGCATCAACTTTTTACGACTCATCCACCTTGTCAAACACAGCAGACAAAGCCATGGCCAAAGTGGATGTTTCTTTGGCAAAGTATGCACATAAAATGGCCACTTAAGCCCAAAATTATGCATATGACCTTTATCATCAATAAAACTGTTACCCATGACAATTTTATGCTCCTGTCTTATACTTACACAGGCTTCAATACCACGAGCAATTAATTCGTGAAATTAATGCCACATATGTGTCACCTATTAATAGGGTATGCTGAAATAAATACCAGTGCCTAATCTGTTAACATAAATCTTTGGTAATGTCACCATGACACACTGTTCAGCATCAGGGTTCCAAAACTCCACCATCCCCACGTTGTTCAGTCTGTCAGGAATGCAGTGAAGGAACAGGTCAGCGAAGAACTGCCATAGAAAATAAGTGCAACCATATCAATAATGTGATTTTCATGCAGCATAACAATCATGCTTACAGGTCACACAAGTGTAAGTTTGCTTGCTCAACCTCTACCAACCCACGCCTGTGCAGTCTGGAAATTCAAACTAATCAATCAGACCTAACAAACAAATCAGCTTGCAGTACAGGAATACTTTCAATGATGCAATGCAGTAGCACCTGGGCATAGAAGCTAAGTAGCAATGCATGTGTGTGCATTTGCGATCGAATCACCAAGCAGGCAACGATGGCCGACACATCAGTGTACCTAGTGTACCAGGCCAGATATGCCGTCACCTGCAACCCCTGACAAACTATTATTAAGGGAAAGCAAATAATAAGTCCGACTAATGCATTTTTCAACAAACAGTAGTACACCACTCTGTGGGAATAGCGTAGCCTATAAATGGCAGATCTAAGTGGCTCGAGGAAACCCTCCACATCCACCCTACCCCATCCGGACATGCGTCGTGGGCGTTGCTATGTGTTGCTATGTAAATAACCACGAGTTACCGCACTTGCTTCGCCTCTCGGCCAAGTGAGGAATGGGCTTGGGCCGTGACGTCATAGGTAAATCGGTAGCTACGCCATCCATCGACTGGGCTTACTTGAACTAAGGATTGGGCTTCCACTTGGTCATCAAGAACGGGTCTCAGGTTGGGCGGCAGGATGTATACCAAAAGATACTAGGTTTGAGACAATGCTGCCCTCGGAGCACCCATATACCAATTTTAATCAATAAAAGTACTGGTGATGGAATTTTAACACACTTTTGATATGTTGCAACCACTGCCAAAGCATTAACACGCGATATCACGTAATTTAAAAAGGCACCCAGCAATGTTTTACTAGTGACTAAAAACTGGGAATTTTACAGTTTTTGCGCCGTAGAGACGTTAAACAACAACACTCGCAACTTGGGTGAACCACCTCGATGCGTTTTTGTGAGACTGCTCCACTAATGTTATATAGCCAATAAATGAATCGCGCCGTTAACAACTATGAAATAAACAAACTCATTTAACGACCCTCCCAACACTTTCTTTACTTTTTCTGGAAAGAGCCTGTGAAGACATATTTGCTGCACGAATAGGAAAGGAACAAAACCGGGATGTTCATTTATGTGTCGGAGCATGGGCGCCTCCCATGACCTGACTACGGAATATTTCCTTTAGCATTTCATGTTACTGTGATGTTTGGATCCCCGCTCTAAGATCTAGGCAATGTCTATATGCAACACAACGAAAAGGTGACAACTTCAGGTTCCAATTGAACTCCTCACTATCATACCTTAACTTTGAATTTTAACATTGGCAAGAATCTAAAAAAGTTATCTACAATCATGCCAGTGAGCTCACCCACATTACATGTTTACATATTTTGAAGGTGTTGAACTTGAAAGAATGGGAAGATACTGTCCGGTTCCCCATTGCAAGGCAGGAGGCGAGAAAAGCGTGAGGCCACCCAATGTTATTGTTCACTCTTTACCAAATGACAAAAAAGCAGCCGAAGGCTGGATCAAGGCTGTTAAGAGGGATAACATCATTACCTACAAAAGCACTGGAGTTTGCTCCCTTCACTTTTCTCCGGGTGATTATGTACGTGATCTGAAGTATGAGCTGTTCAACCTGTGGAAGAACCCTATGGAAAACCCCTCAAGACGTCTCAAAGTGGGGGCAAGACCTTTCCAGAACCTTGGGAGAGAGATACAGAAGGAGCAAGATTAACATTTGTGTTTGTAGGTTTTATTGCAATACCTGCACCAGCAATCTGTTTTGTTACGTGTCTGGACTCGGCCGCAGGCCGCACGCGGTAGTGGCGGTCTCTGGCGGCCTCCGGCAGGAGAGAGCGCATTTCGCAGCGCTCTCCGCGCACAGCCAAACCTATTCCATGGAATGGGCGAATGGTCCTGGGGTGTGGCCGGTGGTTTTTGCCCCTTCCATTAACTGTTAGCCTTTTGAACGATGGTAGCACTGCCGTTGTATTATACAGCATTACATTGTATCGAAGAGTGGAACACCATCTCGCTCTTTCCATTCATCAACGAAGGGCGCCAATCCCGCGTGTATTCGTGCCATGGGTGCCGAGATGTGGCACAAAACGCGCAAACCCGTGGAAGAGAACAAAATCCGCCAGTGAACCCACGCCACGTGATACGTGTAACTGCACCATTTCACATGGTACACCGTCATTCCTCTGTCGCTGCAACCCCACCAGTGTCTAGATTTTGGTGCGAGATGGCATAATCGGTCGGAGGCAATGAATCACCTAAGCCAATCGCTTGACTAGACGGCCGTTTAACCTTGAAACAACATTCGGCGTCAGCCGGGACACCGGGCGGCGCCGTTCCGTCGCGGCGCAAAAAGCTGCCGTGCAACCCACTAATCTTGGCTCATTTGCGGGCGACAAGTGTAAAAAATGCGATCAACAAAAGTGTGGCATGGAGAATAAGTCGACCAATACGCCGATGTGGTTTTCAACGCCAGACTATGAATACTTTTGACGGTAGCGGCTGTTATATTAGGCGCCGGCATCTGGCAAATTGTCCTGCAATTTACAGCGCAACGGTGCGTTGCAAAAATTCGCCATGCAACTGAAAGTGTAGCCGCATCAATTGTGAATGTCGGGAAACAAAATCCACGCTTGTGCACCCACGGCGACCGCCGACACGAATCGGCCGACACGCTGATGTAGTTTTCAACTCTAGATCACGCATAGTTTTGACGGTAGCGACTTGTATTCAGTTCCGGTTTTGAAAACTCGGCCGTTGCAACTTGTAATCGGGTTTGCAACGCAACGGTGCGTTCGACAAACTCGCCATACCCACTGAAAATGTGGCCGCTTGAATTGTTAATGTAACTTGTCAACACTAAAATTGTTAAACGCTTACAACGTTTAGATTGTTAACGTAAAACAGCGTCAAAAACGGTCGATTTCACCTTGTCAACGCGTGTACACGTGCCACGTGTCACGCGGCGGAAAAACTTACCAGATTACGATTGCCCATTTCGTGCTCTATCGCACTGCGCAAGCTGCATGTCGCTGCGACCCTTGGTTGCCGAGATACGTCTCCGGTAAGCGAAGCGTGTCGGGCCGTCGGTCGGAATCGCTTAATTAGCGTCGCCTGTGTTAAAACTATGGGGGTTTTGCGCTCGTGTTTCGCGCAACACGCGCTCATTTTTGCGAAATACAGAATTTTGACGCGACTTTGTCCCGCGCCGCAAGCGGGCCTTGGTCGTGTGCAAATTTCATGAAAAAATTCCTGACCGTTTAGCCTTCAGATGATCTAACTCAAATGTGCGGACACACGCACACACACTGTTCCTTTAGTGATATAGAAGAAAAAAGAAGAAGAAGATACCTTTCATGATTTGTGTATGGAAGGTTTGTGTGGAAATGAGTGTGATTTGATGTCCCTAACTCCCATGCTTGTTATGTTATTATGATGTATGATTGGAACTACCCTTGTTGAGCTTGTTGGTTCACAAGTCAAATAATGCAAGGTATTTGAATTGTTTGAAATGCAAAGAATGGTCCACTTAATTCGCAAATGATTTTTGCTGAATGTCTTTTCGTAACAATAAAATATTTTGACTTGTTTAATCCATGTCTGGCACCAGCAAAGCAGTTCACAATGATATGTTACAGGCCATGCTTTGCTTGTCTCCTGTCTGCCCCGAAAGAAAGGCAGGACACTGTCTTGGAGTCCATGGAAGGGCATGCTTCTGGTGTCAAGCCTGCTTTTGAACAGGTCCAGGCTGCTGAGCAGGAAAGGTAAGGCACATGCGATGTTCAGAGCGATGTGCAACTCTGGAAAACTCCTGTGTGACAAAATGTGCAACAAAGCTGGAAAGGTACCAACAAACTTTGTGTGAACTGAGCATGCCAACTTACCAAGGCAAATATTTATGGGATCAGAATGGCCATCATGTTAAAAACCCATTTAAAGAAACCAATCATGCCGCTGGATGCCTGCTAAATATCCCCGCCTGCCGCTCTGTTATAACCAATGGTATGTGACAATAGCAATTACAAAGAAGGTAGGGTAAAGAGCATTGCATGAATGCACCTATATCTTTTGAAAATAGTAAATTAGCCCATTTCTCGGCTTGAGGATATCTTCAGATTTTTTTAGCTGATAATGCTAATGCTCATATTGTATTTTGCTTGCTCCCAATCATCCTTGTCCACTGTCTTTATTTTGCGCTTCTGGTGCCAGTAATTGTAATGCTGACCAAACATTTCCCTCCTCAGGCGGAGTACCATGCGCATGTGTCCATAATGATCTATCCAAAAGCCTGCAAATGATCTTTTATGCCTCGTTTAGTCCACTACCTGGTCCATCCTGTCCCGATCCCAACGAGCTGGCCAAGCTTCCGACTTAACGGACTCTCTGAACTGCAAGACGGAAGAGGTCGAGGTCAAGTGCTTGGAGGTGGCAGCCCACTACCGAGCCAAACTAAAGGTCCTTTTTACTGACCAGCAGGTAACGTTATATTTTCCTCTATGCCTTGATTCCTGTCGCCTCATGGCCTAAGTTTGTTAACGATATGTGAGTCACATCCTGCCCACATCCTGTTCGAATATGATGTGTTAAATCGCGCAACGAATGGCCTTTAACTGGCCTCTGTTCTCACATGAGCACACATTTAGCGATTTCTTTATCCCTAATGCCAGCGTTTGATGGCAGTGAAGCTGTTTTTGACTTCTGTTGCCGACTTACAGGCGGAAACGTATCATAACTTGTCTCATATTTACTTGTTATTGCAGACCGACGTGCTGCTGGATTCAGCTCGCCCTCGGCCGTGGGACGACTACTCAGTCCTGAAGGCGCTGTTTTACCGCACCCGGCTGTCGCGCAGCCAATATGAGTTTTTGCAGGACGTCGGGTTCCTCTGCCCTCGCTAACAACGCTGAGGACGAAGATGCGGAACTTTACTGTAAAGCAGGGTGACACTGATTTTGTCCCGGACGTGCTGCGGAATTACCTTCAGAACAAGCCCGACCGCGAGCGCCCTTGCATCCTGATGTTTGACGAGATGAAGGTCTGCTCTGCAGCAGATTTAGTGATGCGTGCCATTCGGAAATGCCGGAAACCGGACACGTCACGAAGTACCCTGTGCCGTGTTACGTCTGAGCGCAGTCATAGCTTTTGAAAAGGAAGGCTGAAGGGTTTAGAGCTCTCCTGGGGTTCACATCATAGAAAACATGCATGCATCCATGTATTTGGTCGCTGCGTGCTCATTTCACTTTTTAAAAAATGTCTGCCCCTTTCCTGTTGGTGGAATTAACAGCTATCAGATGTTTTATTTGCAGATAAGCGGCATCATCGACTATGACAGTGCTGCCGACCAGATCCTGGGGCCGCACAACTACCTGCAGCATGCTATGGTCCGATCGATCACCGGCGATTGGAGGTTACCTTTGTTCTTCGCTTTTGACACGGAATTGACAACAGATATTCTGGAAGAGCTGATAGTTAAGGTAGAGGCAGCTGGCGCCCAAGTTGTCGCGGTGGTTTCGGACCTCGGAGGGTCAAATCGTGGCCTGTGGACGGCGCTCGGGATCTCCTGCGACAGCAGCACACGCTCCCGCAACCCGGCTGACAGGAGCCGGTAAGTATAGTCGCTCGCCGACAAGTTGGTACCAGTTTCGTTGCGCTAGTTGGTCTGAGTTGCGTTAAATGGTGGCAGAATGTAAGGGCCCTGTCAAACCCAAGTACAGAAGCTAATACAGCAGTGTCTGATGGCGAAATTCTGTCCTGTAAAATTCTGTCCAGTGTTGTAGTTCCGTAGCCATGTTGGGCCATGTTGTGTTCTATGATGAGCTGTGTGATAATTTCCTATGATGAAGTATGGTTCGGCAATGCGCACCTTTTGAAAGAATTGATACCTGCTCGACTTCGTCGCGTGTCGCCGGTAACCGCATATACGTGTGACGAATGTAAGCTTGCGGACAAGAATCTCGAGCACTACTCATATTATCAATAATTCAGTGTCCTGGAATTGCCGACTTTGAGTGTAAAGCAGCACCCTATGAGGAGGAATTTTTCACCCCTTTTCCCCATATGTTATGTGAATTTTTCACTCCCGCCTGACATCTTCTAATCGCACGTGCCAAACCATTATTTCCTTTTCTGAGGTTTTCAGATGTCACACAAAACCGAGCTCACTTGAAACCACCAAGCATAAACGAGGCTCCACAGAACCTGGACACCTATGGCCATGTCCTGCCTCACCTACATCTGAATCATGTCTATGTATGCACAGAGTAAGGGCGCCAGGTACCTCCAAGCCCAAGAACCCCAGCGACTCCAGCAGCTTGCACGTATTAAGTTTGGTTTGTTTACAAAATGCATCACAATCAGCAACTGTGTGCCAAATGCAAGGTTTTCACGCACCCACCACTCTTTTTTTGTCTCACCACCACACCACGAAAGCAGAGCCTAGTGCAAACACCAGCAAGGCCTGGTAGATAATTTTACTCCAGGTATTTATTTTTTCCCGGGGAAACTTGACCACTGAATTGCATCACTCCCGAAATGCAGGAGTGATAAAGTCAAGAAATGTCTTCTAAGTTAAATTCACAATATGAATATCACCATTTGAGCACTCATGTTAACAGCTTTTAAGTCAAATCAGCTTATTACAAAATTTTGCCAGAAAAGTATCAGTCTTTATATTTATTTAGCTACTTTTGTTTCTCTTGGGATCATACGAGTGTGATACCACTTTATTCTTCCTTCCTTTTCGGCTGCCTTTAGAGGTACCATCTGCTGCTTAAAATGTTGACCAATTTCTCTGCAAGGTGCTCCAACTGTAAGCTTGTACGTATTTCATACATAGCTTGGATTAATTCGCCAGCCGCCCAAACATGTTTGAGATGCACCCAAGAGTGAACAATTCACAGGGAATGAAGGAGACAATCTGAAGCACGGAACTTAGTTTTACCACCATTCTTGCCCCGTTAAACCCTAGGTTAATCGTTTCCTTTGTTCATGACGGTGCTCAATGATGATAAATATAAGCCTTTCGAGTGTTGAACTCACCAGGCCACCTGACAAGGCTGTCCTAATGTTGTCAAACAGGGCTTTGGGACAGACGTGACGCTGCTAATACAGAAGTGTCTGATGGCGAAATTCTGTCCTCTAGAGATGTTTATCATGCACACCGCCTACTTGTTTCGCAGGCTCGTAGGCTCGTGGGCATGATTTATATCTATATTTTTTTTTTTTTGGGGGGGGGGGGAGTGGGATGACTCTGTCTGCCAGCAGACCATGCAAAAGGTACTGACTTTTTGTTTTGGAGGAGCAGGAAGAAGCCAGTACGTCTCCTGTGGACCAAGTAATTGCTTACGTTACCTGCTTTCAACACATGATTGGTAACCAGAGTTGGCCATTTTCTGTTTTAATCCATCGAGTTTTGTCATAAGATAAATTATGACGCCACAAGGCACGCAATAGGCTCATTTTGTTCCGAATTCTTGATTATTTGCCCCAAATTTCTTGAAGTGGTACCTCACGGCTGCTTTAATCAGATGTTTTCTATAATTGTCATGGTTTGCTGACTGGTAAATGACTGTACTGTATCTATGCACTATATTTTTAATACAGGGATACTCTAAGCTGCATAACAATCATAATATGAGTTAAATATTAGTATGCGACAAATAGTCACACCATCCCATTTCAAATGTGGTGCCCACATCTCAAACTTTATCATTTAATATGAATAAACAAGCCTAAATAGATGTTTTTGCTGCAGTTGAAAAGGCAAGCAGAAATACTGGCATGGTCATCTAAAAGTTATGTTACTTTTGAAGAAGAGAGATTGTTTTGTGGAGCATACCCATAATCAGTGTCCTAGAATTGCCAACTTTGGGTGTAAAGCATCACCCTATGAGGGGGAATTTTCATCCCTTTTCCCCATATTTTATGTGAATTTTTCACTCCTGGGACACCTATGCTATGTCCTGCCTCACCTACATCTGAATCATGTCTATGTATGCACAGAGCAAGAGCGCCAGGTACCTCCAAGCCCAAGTGCCCCAGCGACCCCAGCCGCTTGCACGCATTAAGTTTGGTTTGTTTACAAAATGTATCACAATCTGCAGCTGTGCGCCAAGTGCAAGGTTTTCACGCATCCCCTATTTTTTTGGTCTCACCGCCGCACCACGGAAGCAGAGCCTAGTGCAAACACCAGCGAGGCCTGGTAGAGAATTTTACTCCACGTACTTCTTTTTTCCCGAGGGAACTTGACCACTAAATGCATCACTCCCGAAATGCACGAGTGAAAAGTTCAAGAAATGTCTTTTAGATTATGCTTACAAGATGAATATAACCATTTGAGTACTTCTATTAACAGATTTTAAGTCAAATCAGCTTATTACAAAATTTTGCGAGAAAGGTACCAGTCTTTATATTTATTTAGGTACTTTTGTTTTTCTTCATAACATACCAGTGTGATACCACTTTATTCTTCCTTCCTTTTCGATTGCCTTTAGAGGTACCATCTGCTGCTTAAAATGTTGACCGCTTTCTCTGCAAGATGCTCCAACTGCAAGCTTGTACGTATTTCATACATAAATTGGATAAGTTTGCCAGCCGCCCAAACATGTTCGATATGCGCCCAAGTGTGAACAATTCACAGGGAATGAAGGAGACAATTTGAAGCACGGAACTTATTTGTACCGCCATTTTTGCCCTCTTAAACCTTTGGTTAACTGTTTTTTTGGTTCATGGCGGTGCTCAATAAGGATAAATCCAAGCTTTTCGAGTGTCTGACTTACCAGGCTGAAGGTACCTCTCAAGGCAAGAGGTACCATCTGCTGCTTAAAATGTTGACCGATTTCTCTGCAAGATGCTCCAACTGCAAGCTTGTACGTATTTCATACATAAATTGGATAAGTTCGCCAGCCGCCCAAACATGTTCGATGTGCAACCAAGCGTTAACAATCCACAGGGAGTGACGGAGACAATGTGAAGCACGGAACTTATTTTTACCGCCATTTTTGCCCTCTTCAACCTTAAGTTAACTTTTTTTTTGGTTCGTGGCGGTGCTCAATGGGGATAAATCCAAGCTTTTCGAGTGTCTGACTTACCAGGCTCAAGGCACCAGGCTACCTGGCAAGGCTTAAAATAGCCTTACCTCTGCCTCTGTATGGCAGCATTAGAATATGCTGTCATATGGAGCCTTGGGTCAGACCTGACGCAGCTAATACAAAAGTGTTTGATGGCAAAATTCTGCCTTGTGAAGATGTTTGTCATGCGCACCTCTTACTTGTTACGCAGTTTAATCCCGAAGGTTGGTGGGCAAGATTGATATTTATATTTGGGGGGCGACTGGGATGACTCTGTCTGCCATCAGACCATGCAAAAGGTACTGACTTTTTGTTTTTGGGGGAGCAGGAAGAAGCCGGTAAGTCTCCTGTGGACCAAGTAATTGCTTACCTTGCCTGCCTTCAACACATGATTGGTAACCAGAGTTGGCCATTTCCTGCTTTAATGCATCGAGTTTTCCCATAAGACAAATTATGATGCCACAAGGCATGCAGTGGGCTTATTTTGTTCCATATTCTTGGTTACTTGCCCCAAATTTCTTGAAGTGGCCCCTCATGGCTGCTTTAACCAGACGTTTTCTATAGTTGTTATGGTTTGCTGACTGGCAAATGACTGTACGGTATATATGCACGATATTTTTAACACAGGGATACTCTAAGCTGCATAGCAATTATAATATGAGTTAAATATTGCTATGTAACAAGTAGTCAGACCACCCCATTTAAAAGATGAAGCCAACATCTCAGACTTTGTCATCAAATGTGAATAAGCAAGCCCAAATGGATTTAAGATAATGGATAAATGGAAGGTGTTTTAATTTGTGTGTTGCCAACATTGTCTGATGTCAACAAGCATGCACAAATGAAGTGAATAAAAATGCAAGTTAAAACCAGCCAAAAACTAGCTTTGAATATCTTATATATAAGTTGGTTATGTATTGCATATGTATATATGCATATATATATATATATATATGGAGAGAGAGCGAGAAGAGAGAGAGACGAGGAGGATGATTGTAGAGATGAGGAGAGGAGGAAGAGAGAGAGAAGAGAGAGAGATGGAGGCGAGAGAGCGAGAGAGAGAGAGAGAGAGAGAGAGAGAAGAGAGAGAGGAGAGAGGAGAGAGGAGAGAGAGAGGAGAGAGAGAGAGAGAGAGAGAGAGAGATATATATATATATATATATATATATATATATATATATATATATATATATATATATATATATATTTGTATTATGTATAAGTTAAATAGCTTATATATAAGTATATATTATATAAGTGGTCAAGTGCATGACAAGTGGCAAAAGGAATTGTGGAAGAATTAGTAACTCACAACTGCTGCTGTGATACAAACAGGTTATACAGAATGAGGTGATGTAAGGCCTCTTTAGGTTAGGCATAGGCTACTTTCATGGAAATAAGCCTTGGTATTTTGTAAGAAGCAGTGACAAAATGTTGGTTTTCCCTGACCCCACCTTAACAGAAGCCAGAAGTATGTCTATTGTGTTTGACCTTGATGATGGGCTGATGTGTAGGAGTCCAATGTTTTTTGGTTTGAGTATGTTGTGCTTGTTGAATTTTCTGTTGTTATATTGTTATTGAATTCCTTTGCTTTGTTTTGTTTTAAAAGTGCTGTGGAAGGGAATTGAAAAGTGCAGCATCAAATTATTGGTGTTTGTAATTTGTTATGCTCATAGTACTGTCATGAAATTACTATGCTTTAACACGCGCCCGGCTGGCCGACTAGATACCCTTCGCTCGGGTGTGGGGGGGGGGGGGTCATTTTGAACCCCGCTCTGAGATCTCGGGAACTAAGAAAGCTAGATACACCAAATTTACAGGGTGTCTTGACCTATACGTGAACTCACTTAGGTTAAGGTTTCAGCTTCCTAGGTTCATGACCTTCAGGTCAAATAAGGTCAAGCAAGGTCAAATTCCAGGTTGGTCTCCAAAGCACCCCCAGAACCTACGCAACTGTCTGTAAGCAAAAGGTCACAAGCTCGTTTGAGGTCATTGACCTTGTTTGACTCTTTGAAGGTCACAGAGACCAAAGTGATACAAGACTGTTCTGCGTTTGCATTTGAATAAGCGACAAAGATAACGCTAGGCAGTATGTTCCTAAAACAAAAGGTTCGACCCGGGTCGCTTAGGTCAATGGCCTGTTCTGACCTCTAAGAAGTCAACTGAAAATGCATAATGCGGTTCCTGCTGTCAATAGATGCGAAGTGAGCACCAGCAATTATCCCATACAGCAACCCTTAGAGTAATAAATCAGGTTGGTTTTGACCTTGGTCTAACCATCATACCTGACCTTTGGTCAACGTAATTTGCGCATTCAATATTTGTGGTGCCTAAGAAAGCATCTCAGATATGTATGTCTTCGTCAAACACTCCGTTGTTGTAGCAGATTGAAGGATTCCCTAGCAATTGCCTTCGCTGAAACCATGGGCGGACTTTGAATTGTCACAGGTTAGCGACCTTACAAGGTGCATCTAAAATTTGTAGTCAAACGATCCGCTATGCAATTTTCTGCAGCTATGCAAAGTATGGCGCGGCTACGCCGCGCCGTTCAAAAACCATTCGGGAAAAGCCCTTGGGAGGTCAATTTGCCCCCCCCCCACACCCGAGCGCGTGTTAATGTATTCTGTTTCACTTGAATGGCCTAAGATGTTAAAAAAAGAAATAGTTTTGTCAGTTTTCTGATATTACGTCCATGCCAACTTGAAATAAATGGCTTTGTTCGCGGAAGCATCAGTCACGATCTCATGCTTTCCGTCTTTTGTGAATGGATTTTTTCACTCCCGCACGGTCTTTTTGCGATTGAATTTTTCGCTCCCACTCTAGTTCAAAAGCGATTCTAGCTCCCTGCCCATTATTGCCCTTGACGTAGGTTAACCATGGCAATCAAAGTAAGTTATTCGAAGTGATTTCGAGTGTTTTGATTTGTGTGTTGTCAACCTTGTCCGATGTCAACAAGAATACACAAATCAACTGAATAAAAATGCAAGTTGAAACCAGCCAAAAATCAGCTTTATCATATTTTTATCACAAGTGCTGCTGTCAACAGATAGGTGAGTTGAGATAATGTTCAACATATGGGCTAATCTAAGATAGGTTAAGTTGGTTAAGTGCATAGCAAGTGGCAATAGGAATTGTGCAAGAATCCGTAACTCACAACTGCTGCTGTGATACAAACGGGTCAGACAGGATGAGATGAAGTAAGATCTTTTCGGGCTAGGCATAGTTAGGCTACTTTCGTGGAGCTAAACATTGCTATTTTGTAAGAAACAGTGACAAAATATTTGTTTCTCTTGACCCCACCTTAACCGGAGCCAGAGGTATGTCTATTGTGTTTGACTTGGTGAAAGGCTGATGTGTACGAGTCCAAGGTTTTTTGTGTTTGAGTGTTTTATGCTTGTTGAATTTTCTGTTCTTATTTTGGCGTTGAATTACTTTGCTTTGTGTTGTGCTTAAAGTGCTGTGGAAGGTATGCGCAAAGTGCAGCGTCAAATCATTGGTGTTAATATTTTGATGGTCATTACACTGTCATGAAGTTACTATGCTTTATTGTATTCTGTTTCACTTCAATGGCTAAGATGTCAAAAAAGAGAATAATTTTGTCGGGTTTCTGATATTACATCCATGCCAACCTTGAAATAAATGGCTTTGTTCGCTGAAGTATCAGTCACGAGCTCATGAGTTCCGTCTTTTGTGAGTGTTTTTTTTTTCACTCCCGCACGGTCTTTTTGCGATTGAATTTTTCACTCCCACTCTAGTTCAAAAGCGATTCTAGCTCCCTGCCCATTATTGCCCTTGACGTAGGTTAACCATGGCAATCAAAGTAAGCTGTTCAAAGTGATTTCGAGTGTTTTGATTTGTGTATTGTCAACCTTGTCTGATGTCAACAAGAATACACAAATCAGCTGAATAAAAATGCAAGTTGAAACCAGCCAAAAATTAGCTTTATCATATTTTTATCACAAGTGCTGCTGTCAACAGATAGGTGAGTTGAGATGATGTTCAACATATGGGCTAATCTAAGATAGGTTAAGTTGGTTAAGTGCATAGCAAGTGGCAATAGGAAGTGTGCAAGAATTCGTAACTCCCAACTGCTGCTGTGATGCAAACAGGTTAGACAGGATGAGATGAAGTAATACCTTTTTAGGCTAGGCATGGTTAGGCTACTTTCATGGAGCTAAACATTGGTATTTTGTAAGAAACAGTGACAAAATATTTGTTTCCCCTGACCCCATCTTAACAGAAGCCAGAGGTATGTCTATTGTGATTGACTTGGTGATAGGCTGATGTGTACGAGTCCATGGTTGTTTTTTTTTTAGTGTTTTATGCTTGTTGAATTTTCTGTTCTTATTTTGGCATTGACTTCCTTTGCTTTGTGTTGTGTTAAAAGTGCTGTGGAAGGGATGCGCAAAGTGCAGCGTCAAATCATTGGTGTTAATATTTTGATGGTCATTACACTGTCATGAAGTTACTATGCTTTAATGTATTCTGTTTCACTTTAATGGCCTAAGATGTTAAAAAACGAAACAGTTTTGTCAGGTTTCTGATGTCACGTCCATGCCAACTTGAAATAAATGGCTTTGTTTGCTGAAGTATCAGTCACGAGCTCATAAGTTCCATCTTTTGTGAATTGCTTTTTTCAGTCCCGCACGGTATTTTTGCGATGAAATTTTTCACTCCCACCCTTGTTCAAAAGCGATTCTAGCTCCGTGCAATCATTTATGCATTATCCCGTAATGTGGTTTATGTGCGTTGATATAGAATGCATGCATATTGAAGAATGTATATTTACCTGAGTTTACATAAGATGAGGCGCACAATGCGCCGCTATTTCAATTGCTGTATTATATCTATGTGATTTGCCATATCCCAACCACTAAAGTGTTTTGCCGTATCGCAACCAGTTATAACCATGTCATGTGCATACCCGTCAACTTTTCTGAGTCCTAGCAGTGCATCTTTCCGAAAGTTGGCACGAATAAACCCATTTCAGCAAAATCTGGATGTTCGCGGATACGCTCCACTGTCGCGCACGTCACTGATCCGGTGACGAAAGAGAAACGTGGCAGTAGTTGCCCTTTGTCTTCTTCAGTTAACAACCCGAGCCCCCGTGCGGTGCAACGCAATCGTAATCATCCGCACCTCAGGACTCGGACTGCCAACCGGCTGGCTGCGGCCGAGCGGCCGGGACTAGCACTTTTGCGCTGGTTGGTGCTCAGCCCCTGTCATCCCTGTGTATCGCCATGGGTTCATTTTTGCTAAGCGCCAAATGCGTGGCGCGGAGGAGACAAAATAATTTCACCAACCTTGACTCGCGTCGCTGCGTGTTGTTTACCTTTGCTCAGTTCACGTTATTGATGTTTTTAGGGGGATTGGAACAGTGCTTCTTGGACTTAGTTGTGATGTATTCAAACCTTTTGTGTATAATGCACGAAAGCTTAAGAAGTGTATTGCGCACGATGCTGCTTGCGTGAACACACAGGCCGGTAGCCGGTACGGTAGCCGTATGTAAACCTTGTGGTTATGTTAAAGGCGCAGGTTTTTCTATTTTAATGATTCTAGTGTAAGGTGGCATTGGGCCGCTAGCTGCAGCGAGTTGCGTGTGCCCTGCCGCCTGTCTTGAGCTATGCTTGTGTGCGTGTGTGTCTGTGTGTGTTGTGTTTCTATGGTTGCATTTGCAAAGACAGGTATGAACCTGGTGGTACAAAATATATCATATTGTTGTTATTTTATTGCAAAGATGATGCATCTCTTCAATTAATCCTGACACTATTCAGATAACTAGCCTGTATTTTTTTATTTCTGTTGAAAGCATTTGGAGGCATGCAATATTAGGCTGACATTAATGACAGCTAGCAAACCTTATAATGCTGTGAATATTTATGGATAGAGCTGATTTGCAATCCTATCTGACTACATATGGTTGTTGAGGACCAAATCCCATGTCACATCAATTTTTCATCATCACATCATCTTCCTTAGGTACGCAGGTGCACATAAGCAACGTTATGTGGTGAAGGAGAATTAATGTCCATGGACATGATCAGATATGGAATTTTTACAGCTGTTCCATTACATGCTTTGAAGTCGAGGCTTACTAACTTGTCGTATGAGTCCAATTATATCAAAGGTACCATGAAGGCTAGTTCTTCCCATGAAAGCTGATGATAACTTGATCACTCAACTTTTTTTGCTTAGATCTGTCAGGGAACTGTAATGAAATTGTCAGAGACAGGTGCCTAAGAGGGATGCATGGAAAGAGGGGCGTCCGTGATCCTAACAATGAGAAGAGCAGTCAGAAGACTGTGCTGCTGCTGCGTGCCGTGATGCCGGCGCAGCCCAAATCATCTTGGACAGGCATCTGTGCCACAAGCTACCAATAGTAAGAACTGTGCGTGCTGCATAGAAATGGGATGCTGTGACCAGGTCTTTCACCTATTCCCCATTGTTGTTGATCTTAAGAATAAGGGCGTTGTGTGGCTGCTCGTGGTATTGAGGAAATCATGCTAGGGCGTGATATTCATGCATAAATGAAGGTGATCTGTGCACTGGACAATGTCTAGTTGTTACAAAATAGTTTGCTTTCCATTTGTGCCTGCAAATTGAAACTTCTACTGCTTTGAAAATTATAAAGTCTGTATTTCAAACAAGATATGAGCTGAGTGGTAGCTATTTCCACAGCAGGCTGAAAATCAATCTCTCTGGCCTGTCCATGGCTATTGAACGTCTTTCAAATGTCAGAGAAGGTTTTGACAAACAGCAGGTTTTGATCTCATTAGGAACTAACATGACCCGATGCCAGATTAAAAGCGATTTTATTGGATTCCTGTGGGAGAAGGCCACCTGGAAACATGCATGACGTGACTAGCCTACCACGTATCATGTTGACCTCGTATGACCTCATCTTGGCATCTTACCTGCATTTTGAGCATGTACCGACCAGAAAAAATTGTAGCTGATGTTTAAGCTGCATAACGCGAGCAAACTGGACGTGAACATATTTTGAATCATTGTATAAGTGCACCAAATTATCATGCTAACCTATGGAATGACCTTGACCTGACCCCATTGTGGCATTAATATATTTGGAACACAGCATCCTCACTTGGCCAAAGAGCATACATTTTTTGAAGAAATGAAATGCCCCAATTGACCCTGTATGGGATAGTTCTTAGTGCTCATTTCGAATTTATGGACAGCAGGAACCGCATTTTACGTCTTCCATTGACTTCTTAGAGGTCAGAACAGGTAATTGACCTAAGATGACCCGGGTTAACATTTTGTTTTAGGGACATACTGCCAAGCGTAATCTCTGTCGCGTATTCAAATGCAAAACTCAGAGCAGTCTTGTATGATTTTAGTCACCATGACCTTGAGAGGGTCAAACAAGGTCACTGACCTCAAATGGGCTTGTGAACCCTTGCTTTGAGACAGTTGCCTAGGTTCTGCGGGCGCTTTAGACACCAACCTGGAATTTGACCTTGTTTGACCTTATTCTACCTGAAGATCATGACCTAGGAACCTCAAACTTTGATATCAGGGAGTTCACGTACGGGTCAACAGACCCTGTAAATTGGGTGTCTCTAGCTTCTCTTAATTTCCGAGATCTCAGGGAGGGTCAAATTGACCCCCACCCCAGCGAATGGTATCTAGCCGGCCACCTGGGCGCATGTTAATAGACCTTGGACCTCATATTATGGCCTGTTCGGACAAGAAATAGTCTTGTTATGATCTAACCAAAAATATTTAACGGCTTCCAGCCTTAGAACCTTTTCAAAAAGCCAGGCATACTGCGGTAGGCGTGCATCCGCCGTTGACCATTACGCAGGACAATACAACACCGGGTACCCCAAAGTTTTGAATAGTAGGTATCGACACATACTATAAGTATACCGGATCGGGATTAACACCAAATTTAGGATGTTGTACCAAAAGTTGGCAGTGCCGTGCTAGCGGCATCTTTGGTTTGTTTGTGGCGATTAAGTATAATCACATTTCTCAGTCGCAAAACACTTGAATTGTGGTGCGGTATTGCGGATGAGGGTTGGAGGATCAGATTGTGTTCAAGTAATTTCAGATGCCTCTGGGCAAATCAGATGTATGTTGTTCTCTGCCAAGTCGCATTATGTCTCAGTTTACATATAATGACTCATTTAAACAGTCTGCAGCAAAACTGATAATGTAATGATTCACTTACTGCACAACTTGCCAGTTACGAATGTTGTGGCCTAGGCTACCGGCTGTTGAATGCTTGTGGAATGCTGCATACGAAGTGATTGGCCAAGGCGTGCTCAGGTATATTTATGTTGGAGCTAAGGGTCTTGTTATTTTTTAATACCTGAATATTGAGATTGTTGTCTGATTGGCATTTGAATATTCCACATAAGCATTGATAGCCCTTGTCCACAGTGCCGTTACCACCCATGAAATAGGCCAACCAGTAATTATGTCAGTTCAGCACAGCTGTGTGATTGCATTATATGTGTTTATTGAGATATGAAAGGCACTATAATGTAATGGAAATGTTTGGTATGATGCAATGTTGTACACATACGTGATATGCCATTTCACCAAAGAAGTTATCTGCCTGCACTGTTTAGAAAAGGTCATGTCAAAAATTGTCTGAGTTTTCCGGCATAATTCGACTCCTGTGAAATCATAAGTCATGTTTTTTTTTCCAGATCAGAAGAATCAATGTGTGTGGCATATCGGTGGGCTGTGCTGAGGGCGACGCTACCTCTGTGTCTGGACACCTCATTTTGATTTAAGGCTATTTAAAGGTGTAGTTTTGTGTCTTTCCTTCAAACGTCCAGCCAGTGTCATCAAATAGTGCCCAAAGCAGGTCGTCATGATGTGATAGTCACTTTTACCTTAGTTTGTTTTGTAATATTCTAGCAACAATATGAGAAGGGCAAGCTAACATTTGCTAGTGCATTTCAACATTGTTGGAGGAGCTCACCATCACAAAATGCAATCACTCCATGCAACTGCATGCAGCATACACCTGGCATTGAACAATGACCTGTGTTTGGTAAATGTATCCAATGTAAGCAGCAAATGTCGTAGTTAATGTTTTTAATGGGTGCATTGGTTTGTGTTGTACCTGAAATGTACAGTAAGTCAGCAAGATAGATCATCTTTATGATTTATGGTAAGTCTCATGCTGAAATAATTAGATCACGTAGGATACAGGGCTATCAAATTAATTTTAACATTATAGAATGTCTGCTTATGCAAGGGAAGTTTTCAGATTGGTGACATTTATAGAAACTGATGTTTTGTGTCAAATATTACAATATTCTGAATGCTAGTTGTAACCCTGTCCTCAGCACTGTATCTGTTACACAACATCATTGCATAATTCATATGGGTCGGTATCGAAACCCCCAATGTTTGTAACCACTAATGTATCGCAACGCCTAATGTATCAAAACCGCTAGTGCTTCATAACGCCTAATGTACGTAACACCTAATGTGTCATAACCCCTAATGTATCGTAACTCCTAATGTATCACAACACCTAATGTATCGCAACTCCTAATGCATCGTAACTCCCAATGTGTCATAAGGCCTAACGTATTGTAATCCCCAATGCTCGTAGCCTCTAATGCAACACAACTCCTCATATATCATATTCCCTAATGTATCATAACACCTAGTGTATCATAACACCTAATGTGTCGTAAGACCCAACGTATCGTAATCCGTAACGATCGTAACCTCTAATGTAACACAACTCCTAATATATCATAACACCTAATGTATCGTAAGACTTAGTGTACCATAACCCATAATGTTCGTAACTCCTAAATCAGCTGACTGCAGTGGGTTTGTCGCACACGATTCTGACCCGTACAGCTGGGCGATGTGCAGTCTACTAAAGTCTACCGAACATCATCGTGCTGCCATCTCTCGGCGAGTGCTAGGGTGGTACCGTACATTGGAACATTCTCACACAGCATGACCGCTCGAAAAAATAGTAATGGCGAGTCTGATCGGTCAAATAGAACCGTAAAACCATCGCCGGCTCTCAAGCAGGGTAAGCAACGCGCACAGCGGCCGTGGTTTCATAAAGTGAATTGGGAGGAGGGCCCGAACAGCAAAAACTGACTCAAGCTTCCACGAAAAAACACCAACAAACGATTTTTTCTCCGGATTTGGACCTCTCTTCTCGAAGTTCGTCATGGATTGAACCCAAGCTGGTGGGAGGGGGCTGAACTCAGTGATACCCCGTATCGGAAGTTGCAGTCGTATTTCCGCAACAATACGAGGAGGAACTTGCCCGATGTCAACGCATATGACACACATGTGTTGCACACCGCCGTAGCATTGGCTGGCGACAGACCGCCTTGCGGTCGATGCTGTGACCCATTGACTGCGCATCACCTGCTTGCCGCTTGCCGCCAGCTTGCTGCAACGCAAGTGCGGATTGTCGGACGCCATGTCCAGAGTCGCCCATTGCACAAAACATACACTCTTCTGTTGTCATGCCCAATGCAATAATCACCAAACCATTCAACGAATGCTATGCGTTGCCGTTGTTGCAGTCGTCAGCGCGGCGTTTCGTGCCGTCGTCGCAGTCTCTCCAGCGCAAACCATTTTCCTGATACCTATTTCGTTTTGTTGTAGGAGACACCGTAGCGCGGTGTGCTGCGCAGGATGGCCCCTGAAAATGGCGATATTTGGTTCCTCAGATTACTGCTCCACAACGTGAGCGACGATGATTTTTCATGTAAACAGAGTTTACTACCAAAAATAACTGATTTTGTGTTAAGTCATCTGCCGAGGTTGATAAAAACGAACGCAGCTATGCCGAATAGCAGCGCAGAAACGCACTACACACGCGCTTTTTCGGGGTACTTATATGGGAAACGTTTACGTGAGGCCTCTTGCATGGGGTGCTTGCCTGACAGCAGACTCGACTTAGTCTTCATATGATCACAATAACGACATAAAACCATCAATGGTGCTATTTATGAGTGTAATCAATCAGAACGTTTATATTTCGTGAGAAAAAGTCCGTCCCGGTGGCTCAGTTGGTTAAAGGCCCGCCCTCCGCTCCACCCACCCCCGGCAGGGTGGGTTCGAGTCGCTCTAAGGCGCTCGCTACATGCCCTTGACAAGTATGGCTTGCGGGCGGTGGCAGCGGTCGCGTTAAAGGTCAGTTGACGTCAGAGGGCAGGACGGACCGTGCCGAACATTGCGGCACGTTAAGCCTTCGGCACTAAATTCCGTCGTCTGGAATTGCACGAGCGGGTGGTGGGGGTCAGGGCTCACACACCAAGTGCTGCTTAGCGTGAGCGCTGATCCCAGAAATCTATCCACTCAAAGGGTTCGTATCAAATTCATAAAAAAGGAAATGAAGCTTTGTAGTTTATTTCACCAGGACGATGCTAACAAGCTTATCATTGTCATGATCGGACGGACTGGACCATAGTAGCTGTCATCGGTCGAGGTGAGAATACGATATCATCTCGATACTAATTTCTTGTTCTAAAGCGGTTGGCTTCCGATCCACTTCACTCATTAAAGGGCCGTTTTAGACACTCGCTGTTTGCCCCCGAAATGGATGGATTGTGGGTGATGGCAACGAAAGCAGTCAAGGATGAATAGGTGCGCTTAATAAGAATATATGCAATAAAGAATAAAACAGCACATTCCTGGCAAACACTGCCAGCCCAGTTTGAAAAAGACTGCCGTCATTTCCTTTTTATGGCAGAATTCGAAAACTTGGTTTGCTCCTGTTGCCTGCGAAAGTGCTCAGAGAAATAAAGTAAATTGTCTCTTTGCCATGTCCATCGTATGGAGTTACCAATAATCGTGGCAAGGAAATCATCGCCGTAGATTTTAGCAGAATTGTTCGTGAAGCACGAACTGAACATTACGAGCCCATATGGTACAATGGTACATATGGTACAATGCCTACTTTCCTAAAAATGATTATTCTGGGGCAGCACCAGATGACTGACAGAAGCCTCTGATTGCTGTGCCAGCTTGCTGGCAGACATAATGCTTCCGGGCGGCCAGCAGCACTCCTCAAACAGCCATCCAGAGCAGAGTAGCTGCGTTCTCAGCAGCAGCTCATCAGTTCAACAGCAGGGCACCTCCCCAGCAAACGAAGGGCTGAAGTTGATGTCCATCCCGCTGCCATCAATATCCGTAACAGCGAGCTTCATCCTGCCGGAGAAAATACGCAAAAAGGGCCGCAAGCTGAAAACACCAACAACGCATCGTTCGCATATTGCAAGCAAGTACATCCGAAGAAACAGTCGAGAGATATCGCAAATGTATTGCTGCACAAGAAAAAAGCCATGCAGGCCCAGGACATCGTCTAAAGCCTTTTCAATGAGGGGAGGGAGACTTCTTACCCATACATAAATAAGCCTTATATGACGCTGTACACAATGACTGGAACTGACTTTTTTAATTGAGGTTCATTTTACTATAGGAGGGGTTTCCACGTCACTAAGTGGCCAAGGATGCGCAATATTGGAGGGATTTTCGCCCTCCAAGCAACATGGCGCTGCCCTGCGAGTGGACCGGTCGTATCAAAAACAACAAATCAATAAAAGAGAGTCCTGCCACACAACAGCACAATGCACGAAACGGAAATGATATTGCACAATGCACACTTACCGATGCGCCCAGCACGCTCACAAAAACACTTCCTGGAGCCGTCCTCTCCATGCGCCAACTTGTCTGGGCAGGGTGGGGGCGGGGGGGGGGGGGTATCCACCCCTCCGCAACGGGACGGGTCAGACAACTCCCGGCCGCCAGCCGCCAGCATAACAACCGGGACGCCGGGGCGGGGACGATATGACCAAGCAAAGGCGAGGGAACGATCGCGTTATTGGGGGGGGGGGGGGGGGCTCGGGGGATAGAGTCCACCTCCCAACATCTGAGATAATTCAGCACTAGGCTTGCGGCGGTACATGGAAAGAAGCGACTCAAATGCCTCTGACCCCCTCCCCCATTCTTGACAACTTCCCTCGCTCCTGCGACCAAGAAGGGGCACGGGGTGGGTCAGCGTTGGCAGAAGCGAGGGCAAGTTCCGACGGCGTCAGGCACGGCGGGATGCCATCGATGGGAAGGCGGGTCTGGACAGGTTGACTGCCGGCGCCGCCGGTGTGGCGTCAGCGAGCGGCGCCGTCTGCCACTTCCTTGGTTCGTGCAAGGAACATCCCTTGTTCATGAGGGAGTCCCCATGCTCAACAGCATTTATACAAAGAGCAGTGCCGCTCAGCTCCAGGTTGAAATCACACCCTAATTGCAGTAGTTTCGAATCAAGCCACAACAGTACGAACTAGCAGGCACTGACCGCCAGTCGTATGCTGCTGTTGCAGGCAACACTAGCGTTGAAAACCTGTTATCGATCACCGCGAAGACAAGGATTTTATGACAAACATGCGCTCGGAAAAAGGGCTTGTGGAATATCACCCAACAAATGTGCGTGATACGCGTGATGCAAAGTGCGTGTGGTAAAATAATGTGCGAAAAGGCTAGTACCAAAGACCTCGTAAGCAAATGTTTGTATGGCTTAAGGAACGCCTGAAAAATAATTGTTATGGCAAAACGTTGACGGGGAGGCAAAAGCTCCTAGGCAAAGGGTTTGCATGCGTAAAGTGAAATATAAAATTGATCTCAAACAGTCTTGAGCACGTTAATGCTGGCAACACACACTTGCTTGACAAAAACGCGCACGTAAAAATTGCTAAGCATCAGTGACACAGCATCGGTTGTTTGCATGCAAAACACTCGCATGAGGACGTGTCAGAAAAAAATGCATCGCCGAATATCAAATTATTCACGCCATCTCTTCGATGTCGCCTGAATACTACCTGTGAGGGATGGATTCGTCTCTCAGCCATCGAATGAAGTCTGGCTATTGTTAAACGGAGAGTGTCTAATGTTTTCGGTTTTCTCCTTACACGCCTAAGGGAAGTTTGACAATGATCTATGGTTAATTTTGGTTGCTAAGTGTGCACTTGGGTCTCGCAGCAGTTTTGATTTATTTATTTATATCCATCCAATCGATGGCTGTACGTGAACAAACACAATCCTAAAATATAAACCAATCAGCGGGAACGAAAGGACGAACGCACTGACATTTGGCAATTAACTGTACGCTATATACATGACCATCATTTTGGTTGCTAGGTAACGTAGACATCATTTTGGTTGTTAGGTGACGTAGAATAGTCACATTTCCCTAGAGCCTAGTGCAGCCGATTGACGCGACAGAATACTTGTTCCTCATCTCAGTATATAGCAGGCCGACATGAATTGGTGCGTATTAACTGACCAGCTATACCTTGCGTCTAAACCCGTACACTCGCAGTCCTCAGCTGAATGAAAAAAAAAACATCAACATAATGGCCGCCGCCATCGCCGGGTTCGCATGCTGCTGTCAGCGCTGACAAGCGACATTCTCGAAAAGCCATTGGCTAGAACCAACGATACCTGCTCAATGATGTTGATGTGTTAAGTAATGAATATTGCTTGGGGAATACCCGATAATTTCGTTCTTTCATACCAACGAGAAAAAAAATTGGGACTGCGGCTATGTCTCGTCAGTGGGACGAATTTGTAGAAACCAACGACACCAAAAGTTGTAAATCAAAATTAGCTACCATTCAACGTGCTCAGTCAAAAATTCTTACTTGACTAGACACGCTCCCTTTATATATCCGGTTTTCTGTTCAAGCATTCTGGTTTGGAAAATATTGGTCGGCCTCAGAAAATTCTGATGAGAAGTCCTAAAAGCCGAAAAAAACGTTTGCCCAAACGTCGTTTAGGTATAAGGATGAGCTTGGCGGCGGCGAAGAACTGTGAATTCCTGGACTAAGTTTCGCACAAAACATGACGTGGTGCTCTTTTTATCTTCATTCACCGTTGCACGACTTTCAGTTTCGAGCCGATTCTAGATTTCGAAACACGAAGTAAGCGTTCATGTACTTTAACGCGCTATCTCTGCTTTGTTGCGGTTTTGAGCTGTAGCAAACCTTTTGCCTTCTTGTGTGACCATGTTAGGGGCTTCATGGAAAACCAAATAACGCACATTTTTAGCGTTAGCAGGATGCATGGCATGTGACATGCAACCATAGTATGCAATAATTTAAGTTAAAATGGACTTCTCCCATTGTCAGGCGACGGCGTCAGTATTGCTGTCGGACGCACTGCATCCTTGGTGACTGTCTGACCTGAATATGATCATGCACACATCAGACATCTGAATTTCAATCTTCGTGTGCGCACTCATGTGAAACTGACTTTGTCGATGAAAACATTTGAGGACGAATGTTCGTGTGTCCACAGCAAACATCTGCAAAAAAACCTTAGCGCAAGTAGTTTTTTAGACAAGCTTCACCCTTGGCAAACAAACTAACGGACTTATCCATACGAACGTTTACGATGCAAACAGTGTCGTGCTGAACTTTTTCAGACTTCTGTTTTGCCGAGCAAGGCTCTTCCGTAAGGTTTTTCACAATACGAAACTGATACCGTACGAAGCCTATCTTGACGAACTTTACGCGTGCAAACTTGTATCTTGCCAATAACTGTCGCACAGCCTTTTCTTTACGTGCCTTTGTCCGCAAGCAGAGATAACACTCCTCGGATGTCATCTAGTGCCTGTGTCAGTAACTGCTGAGCCCAAAAGTACGCTTAGAAAAAGATCGCGCAGCAATTTTTCTTGAGATTGAGTTTGTATGCCTTAGCTCATTAGAACGACATAGGTATGCTAAAGAGCTCACCATGCAAAAAGTGAATCATGCAAAAGCTACAAAAGATACAGGTTGTGTGAAGAAACATTCGCCGGGAAACTATCGTAACGAACATATTCTGGACCGAAAAGTTCACGGGGAAAAGGTCGTATGCGTTGTTTAAAGGTCACTACCTCTAAGCGGTAGAAAATCCTTGGAAATATTCACAAGTTGTCACGCAAAGTTGTAATGTTAGTAATGTGTTTGTACGCATATGTAATCCCACACACATACACACACTCACGCATACGCATACGCACACGCACACGCACACGCACACGCACACGGTGAGCGGTGGCCCAGCTGCACCGGAGGACGCGGTCCGTGATCTGCTACACTGAAGGAGGCGGCTCGTCATCTGCTGCACCGGAGGAGGGGGCCCATCATCTGACGGGACTACGCTGGAGCGGAAGTTTCTTCTCTGGGCCTGACTGAGCTGGAGCAACAGGTGGCGACATTATGTTACCGAGCTGAGATGGTCTCCCGTGACCTGGCAGTTCTCAATGCGGCGGTTCTGTGGCATAGCGGCACTGGCAACCCACTAGAGAAGGTAGACGACAGCGTTCGTTACTCTCAACGCCTTCCTGGCAGGTGCGCGGGACATGCTGTGCGTTACCCCACGCGTGACGAGCATTATGCGGACCTGTCCACGGTGTATGGATCAAATCCGAACGGTGTAACGGAGGTGGACTCCTCCGCTGAGTTGGTGTACACCCATGTGTTGTGTTGTGGAGCTGAGAGCTGACGTTTTAGAGACCATGAGTGCAAACATGACTGCTGGGAGCGCAAACACGACTGTTGTAAACCTTCCCATAGCTTGGGGACGTCATCTCCAATATCTCAGAAAATGAACTAAGTGGAAACCATCGCTTTTGACCCTAAACACATGATTACAAGCGCTCCAGACATTGTTATTGCAGACACCAGGTAAAATTACATTGCATCTGTTCTTCCAACGCCTCAGGTCACCAGGCTACGAAAATGCCAGGTGGCTCTCTCAGCATTGAAAGCAAATGCTATCGCCTTCGTATTGGTTGAACACTAAAATAACTCATTTGCATTCAGCTGACTTCGTCTATACCTGTCGCCGGCTCGAAACAGCACGCATCTGGACCGCATGTCCGAAACAATATGTGACAGTAAGGATGCTGATCACCCCACATTGTGGTAAAAGTCGCCTTTATTAGATGCAAGGCATGGTGCAGTGATCCGGGCTTGTGTTGGAATATGTGACCAGCCACAGCTGTTTTGTTCCCGGGTATGGTTAGGAGACATGCCAATAAACGTCTTGAGATCCTTTTCGTTGGAAAAAAACGCCTTAGTAACACTCGAGAACGATTGTCAAAAAATCAGTGTTGTCTTTCACTTAAACGCGTAGATGCCCTCGGGCACTCCCATGGTGACGTCACCGTGGGATTGCCAGACCTAGTTCCGACTGGATTCATAGGAGGGCTTCCTTGAGCCCCTTAGATCTGCCATTTACAAGCTACGCTATTCCCATAGAGAAGTGTACAACTGTTGGTTAAAAAAATGCATTAGTCAGGCTTATTTGCTTTCTCTTAATGATAGTTCGTCAGGGATTACAGGTCACGGCATACCTGGCTGAGGCCGCAGTAGGTACACTGATGTGTCAGCCATCATTGCCTGTTTAGTGATTCGATCACAAATGCGCACTTACATGCATTGTTACTTAACTCCTATGCCCAGGTGCTAGTGCATTATATCAGTGAAAGTATTCCTGTACTGCAAGCTGATTTGTTTCATAGGTCTGATTGATTATTTTGAATTATCAGACCACAGGCATGGGTTGGTAGAGGTTAACCAAACAGCTTGCAGTTGTGTGACCAGTAATCATGATTGTTATGCTGCATAAAAATTAGATTACTGATATGGTTGCACTTATTTTTCATGTCACTTCTTCACTGACCTGTACCTTCACTGCATGCATGACAGATCATGAACAACATGGGGATGGTGAATTTTTGGAACCCTGATCTTGAACAGGGTGTCATGGTGACAGTACCTAAAGTTTGTGTTAACAGATGAAGCACTGGTATGTATTTCAGCATACCTTATTGATAGGTAACAAAGATGTGAGGCTAATTTCACTGACTAATTGCTAGTGTTATTGAAGCATGTGGAAGTACAGGACAGGAGCATCAAATTGTCATAGTTGAACATTTTTATTGATGATAAAGGTCAAATGCATAATTTTGAGCAATTTGTTCTGTATGCATGAAGCCTATGGTCGGTCTTTATCTTAATTGCATTGAATCTTCTTGATGTGGCCAATATATACGCATACTTTGCCAAAGAAACTTTCGTTATGGCCATGGCTTTGTCTGCTGTGTTTGAAAAGTTGGGTGGGCTGTAAAAACTTGATGCATGTCATAGATGTCATCCTCTTGTATTTAAGTATTGTTTGAATGAAGTTTTGCCCTCATGATGTAACCTAAATAGTCAATTATGGAAGACAGTGAACACTTAATTCTTAAAATGCTTTGTGCCAAATGTTAACACCTGTGGATGAAATTCGTCATGTACTAGGCAATCAAACAATGGAATTGTCATGCTGTATGTTGCCCAAAGTAAGCCCAGTAATTGATGTACCCAAATTGCTGTCTTTCTAGATGTGGAGAGTCTCCAAGCTTTTCAGTCTATGTTCCTTCAAAATACACCCCCTGCTGCTCCCTGTCTGTTTCTTAAAGTGTGTTTGTGCTGATTTGAATGTAATGAATTGCCTGCTTCGCTCCGATCCGCTTTTATCTTTCTCAATCTTCACATTACAACATTCAACTGGAGCAAGCTGCATGCATCATCATCTTTGCCATGAGTTGGCCAGCCATGTGCTGTCGCTTTGTGATGCCCATGCACTGCACTTGCAGGTCCTGTATGCTAGAAAGCAACAGCGCACCTATGTCGATCTGTTCCACGGGATCTGCCTCGTGGGGCTCTGCGGGCACTATGTCATCCCGTGCCCCACACTCATGATGCACAATGCAATGTTTGATGCATGGCGCAGTGATCATTGCAAGTGATAGCCTCATTTACATTGCCCATGTTTTTTACTTCTAAATGCTTTAGCTACTGTAGTTTATTTTTTAGCCACGCTGAAAGCACGCTCAATTTTGACGTGTTTTTTGTATGGTCTGTTGAATGGCGCTGGGTGGGGCTGAGGTGATCGTTGTCTCGGGAAGGAGTGATGATCTCCGGGGAAAGGGAAGCCCCTGCCCTCGATGAAATGTGTGTTAGATGGGAGAAGCTGCCACCGATACTCTCTGAGGTCGCAGCAGAGGGGGCCTTCTCCGAAAAAACACACGAGAATCGTGGGCGGATCAGGAAACCTTGCAAGTACATCAGTGAGTGCGCTGCGGCGATCACATGCAGCCAGCAGATGTGCTGTTTGGTGATGCTTGTACGTATTATGAGCAGCCCCTATCTCCTTGCCAGGTGCATCCATGAAGAGAAAAAACCCGTCGATGGCTGCAAGATACACCCGAGGAGCCGGTGCACGCTGCAAAGCCTGCAATGGTTTCATGAAGCCGGGCTCCTATTGGCCACGCGACAGCGCCACCGCGCGCGGCAGCAACATACTTGCAAAATGTTGTCAGATACTAGTGTGACCCAGATTTTGGAGTTCCAAAAATGTCGCCAACGGAATGTTGGGGTACTGGCTCGGCAAGATATTGCAGCGCAGGCATCACATCTTCCGACGAACGATTCTGGCTGCCTCTGCGCTGGCCATGATTGTCATAATAAGGAACCTGCTTTGCCTGGAGATTTTGAGGAAAAAAAAGCTTGCGCGAGATACGAAAATGCGATTTGAAATCTTCATCATGTCCTGGAACCGCGTCATGTACACAATTTTCTTTCTTGTTTAAGGTGATTTGACGGGGCCAGAACCGCTACGTCGGCGAGCGCACCAATGTGTTAATCACTTTCTGGATGCTGTAACATTAGTAGTTTGTCTGGACAGCATGATTGTGGCAAAGTTTATCTATGCCTTGAATGCTTTGGAGTGTAAATATACTGCATAACCTGACGTCACATGTTTTCATGGATATTGTTCGTCTATGTGTCTATGTGGAACTCTCCTTCATGCGACTTGTCACATGAGATTTCTCCCTGCACACGTACTCCGAGCAAAGCTATATCCCTGCTTGCAACCGCACGCGCCAAAACTCTTCCATGCGTAACAAAATATATTGACGACCTCAATATACATGCACGATGATCTTAGCTGGCAAAAGGCGTTAAGTTACCAGTGCCTGCTGAACTTCGTGTCCGTGGGATGATGATTGTATGTGGTTATGCTCGCGCAGCACTAGAAATAATGTAACGTGTTTCTGAGTCGAGGGCGATGATCCGCCTTTCTCTGCCTCTAATATTATCGCTTATGTGAGTCGTTATGGGATAGGCAGCTGTCGTGAGAGATACACCTGAAGTAATTGTACATTTGTATATTGTGGCAATTGACGGTCCCGACTCGCCAACATCATATCTGCTGCGCGTCAAATGTGTTTGTTGGGAAACAGCTGATTTTACCAGCGACCATGTTGGGGAGTTACTTGACGCGTTCGCCATGACGTAGATAACGTAGCTGTGGAGCGTCATAGATTGTTACCTGAAGGGGTGGAGCATCTGCCAGCATTTCCCTATCACGAACGGGGCCCAGGTAGACTCAGGGGGGGGGGGGGGTCCGAACCTATTCGGGACCAGACCTGGCAATCCCATGGTGACGTCACCATGGGATTGCCCCGGGGCATTTACGTGTTGAAGGGCATCGCAAAACGTGTTTTTTAATGACCGTTTTTTAGAATGGTTCGAAGCCGTTCGCTCCCATAAAGTAAGTCTCAAGACGTACGCCAGTGAGTCTCCTAGCCATACCCGTGGTTAAAACAGCTGTGGCTGGTCAAATATTCCAACACCAGCCCGTATTCCCATACCATGTTTTACATCAAGAAAGGACGACTTTTACAAACGTTAGAGGCGATTATCACCCTTACTGTCTCGGAACGTTCCTAACTGCGGTCCAGATGTGGATTACTTTAAACCGGTGATACCTATAAACGAGGGGCCATCTCAATGGAAGGGAACTACTTGAGTGTGCAACCACTGAGAAGGCAGCAACGGTTGCCTTCAATGTTAACACCCTGGAACCTAGATATCTGTTCCAAGCAAAAGGTCATATGCTCATCTAAGGTCAGTGACCTCGTTTGACATTTTAAAAGTAATGGTGGGCAAAATTATACAAGACCGATTTGCGTTTTGCATTTGGATAAGCGGCATAGATTACGCTAGGCAGTATGCTCCTAAAGACAAGATGTTGACCCGGTGAGTGACCTGTTCTGACCCTTAAGAAGTCTATGGAATGTGTATAATGTGATTCCTGTCATCAGTAAGTTTGAAATGAGCACCAGAAACTACCCCATACAACAAGCCCTAGAGTAATAAAGCAAGCTGATTTTGGCATGGGTCTGACCTTCATACCTGACCTTAGGTCAATGTCACTTGTTCCTACAATTGTTGTGCTTGCCTTCGAAAGTATCTCAGAGATGCATGGCCTCGTCTAACACTCCGTTGTTGGATCAGATTAAAAGACTCCCTAGAAACTGACCTCGTTGAAACCATGGTCTAATTTTGATCTGCAATAGGTCAGCGACATTACACGGTACAAATAAATTTTTGATGCCAGACGATCCGCCATTTAAATGTCTACAGCTATGCAAAATTTGGCGTGCCCACGCCCCGTCGTTCAAAAACCAAATCCGGAAAGACCATTCGGAAGGGGGGACCAATTTGACCCCCACCCGAGCGCGCATTAAGAGTCACTAGTTTTGCTGAGCGGAAGGACTGGAAAGGCAGATACAATCTGATTTCGCAATCTGAAATCTGATCTGAATCAACACAACGATCTGAAAGAAAAATTACGAGTGTATATGCCATTTTTTGGAGTGCTCCTTCTGTGCACCTTCGTAACCATACTTAACCTTACTTTGTTTGCGATTTTGGGCCGGTGCAGTTGCGGTCCCAAATGCGTAGTATTGAGGTTACACCCGTGCAGACTCAAATGTAGGTAAAAAACGACAGCCGGGCTTCTGCGAGTCATTCTAGCAAGAAATTCGTGCTACAGGCTTATGTTACGAGCAGGGGCGACATGAATTCTCCAATAAAGCTTTGATGATTTATGCCTAGCCAATGTCCATAGGGGCAACGTATCATTTTCTGAGAGGTTAAAGATCAGCCCCAAACATTAATCTTCCCCCCCCCCAATCATCTTCCCACGCCCCTGATCTTCAAAAGCCAAGAAATAATGAAAATTGGACCAGAATATATTGAAAATGTGTAGGCCACTTGTGATGTAATTATATTTACACTGTCATGCCTCACAAAGTTGGTTTGATGTGCCAAACATGGTTAGTTGCACATCTAAAGGTAAAAAAACGTTAAGTGTCGAACATAAGACTTTTGTGTGATGTCTTCGCTATCCGCTGGTAAGCTGAGACCGACTTCAGATTTGAGTGTGTAGAGCAGGGTATCATCTTTTAAGGTATAGAAGTGATAGGGAAATTTCAGTTGCAGTAGACAAGCAATGCCAACTGGCTCCACAGAACCAAACAGGATTTAGGGACAGGGTAATTCACCCACGCATCATGCAGCACTAATAGTTGCAGCTGCTCATTTTCCAACAGCATGAGGGGTTTCTTGTGTGAGGGAAAACCTGTGACAACCTTTGCCTTTGCCCTAAATGACTTGGAAATATTTCTGTAATTGTACTAATACTAAAAACATAAGCGCATCTTCATGTATGTGCTGGGTCGCACTCGTCACCAGCAACTATAAAGACATCCCCAACACTGATTGCCATTTGGCATGGGTGCAATTTCCTTCTCAGTCAGGGGCTCCAGTCCCCCAAAATATCTGGCCTGCAACCTAACTTTGAGAACAGAGTGAGCCAAATTTGGAAAAAAAACATTTGTTGGTGCCTTTTGAGTGGTGGGTTACATAATTTCCCACTGCTCATTTCGCTGAGGCTGAGTTGAGTGAGTCGGGTTGAGTACGAATTGAGGGCCCCAACTCATTTGGCATACCTGACCACTGACCACTGGTGCAGCGCTCATAATAATGTGCAAACATTATTATCATTGTTATAAGAAGTAGGAAATATTATGATTGATGACATGCCAATGATTGTATTTTAAACATCAAAACATGGTAGATGACAACCTGAAGACAACCAGTACATGGCTTGATGCTGAAAGTCCATGTCATGTTCCACCTTACAAGGTCTAAAAAATATATTAACATGAAATTGCATATATACATTGGCATTACAATGCCCATAAGCGGACACACCTGGATGGACACAGGTGGACATTCCATAACAAATTTGAATGTCACATTAGTGCAAGGTCTAAAATTTGGAGGTTTCGTCTGTTTATAGGCTCTTTTAGAACACAATTCAGGGAAGATTTTTACATAAACTTCAAGATAGTGTCATTGTAGTTATTCTTACGAAAATGTTCACCGGGATTGCTGAGCAATCAAAGGCGTAAAATGCTTGTGCCGCCCTGCATGCTGCCATATTTTTCTTTTTTGGGTGGGCCAATGCAAGGCCTCCATGCAAGGCCTTTTTAAGGTCCCGACGGACCGAACGTCACCTCCGAAGGGGGGAAATTTACCTCCGGCATAAGGTCAGGCAACAATTACGTTAAACCGGCGTATGCTGTCCGACGCAAAGCAAGTGAGAGGGTATTTGTAAGTGGCGTTACGTTAACCTGGCTCATTTTTGACCAGCGATATCATAGCAAGTAAATCAGACCGCAGCAACAAATATATTTATTTCATGACAACATAGCACGCATTCAATACGTTTGAACGACAAGCGAGCCTCCTCACCGGCCCTTCCGCCTTACTCCTGGGGTGCCGTGTGTCCTGTGTGCATCCTGGGTGTCCGTGTCAGCGATGGCCTTGGCACAGCTGACTTGTCGGCGACCTGTGCGATGGATGGATGCCGGCCCGCTTCATCACAGCAACGGGGAGATCAGCCCCGGGCTCCGCTGCCCGGCACAACCTTGTGGTGTTGTGTGATGTTATTGAGCCCTGGAAAGTCCTAAGAAAGACCAGGACTCTTAGCCAATAGGGAAAAACCTACAATCTTTTCCAAATTATGCAGGAAAAACCCTTTATTCAAATGAAGACATCTAATCCTGTGCTGTGTAAAAACTCAAAGAGGAGAACGATCAAATCAGGACAACAATCACCGAGGAGAGAATGGAGATTGAATGGAGGCCGATTAGCGTTGGTATAATTGATGAGCGGCTGCCTTGATCGTTGACATACGGGACACACGAGGAGGAAGTGATTTATTGTGAAAGGGATGCCACAGCGATGACACAGCGGAGGAGGGCGTTCGAAAAGGTCGGCAGTGAGTGATTTTGGTGTGACCGGATACGCAGTCTGGCAAGCAGCACTTCCTTCAGGCGATTATCTTGATTGATTGTCGGCCAGTGCTTAAGTATGGGTTTGATTGGGTGAAGGTGGTGATGAGCGCGTTGATCCCATTCGGATTGAAGAAAGAGACGGAAATGCAAACTGATAGTTGCTAGAATATCAGAAACGGGACAATGAAGATGACTACGTTCCGGAAGCATGAGACTTCGTTTTGCTTCTTCGTCAGCAGTGCTGTTTCCACGAATATTTGCGTGTCCAGGTATTCAGAGAAATATTACGTGAGTTTGTTGAGGAAGGGAGCAGAGCGTTCGTCGTATGCCGTTTAAAGTTGGGTGGGATGAATTATGGACAGCGATGAGAGCTTGTACCGACGAATGAGAGTCGGTGCATATGACTGCCCTTTGTAGATTACCTTGCTTGATGTAGAGCAGGGCTGCCAGGACTGCTGTTAGTTCACCCGTATACACAGTATTGTAATTTGACAGGCGGTTCGATTTGTGGTAATTATGTACGAAGGCAGCTCCTGTGCGACCATCGCGTTGGGAGCCGTCAGTATAAATAAAGGTGTGCTGGTCATCTTCTTTAAATTCAGCGAAGAGTGCATACACTTCGGTTTCTGATACGTTTCGTGTTTTGTGTTTAAACAGAAAGATCCGTTAGGTATAGGGTCGCCCCAAAAGGGTCGGGGACTGCGAGTTGGGTTGCAGGGAATGTCGGGGAGATTAAGTGATCGTTGCGCTCGAATAACACGAGTGCTGGTGGTTGGATGCCGGTGTTCCGCGTTGGCAAGTGGGCGGTTGGGGCGGAGGTGTGCGAGGGCGTTGTATGTGGGGTTGCCAACATGCGCTGTGGCGCGTGCGTAAAATCTGAGGAGTTGTAATTTTCGCCGGTGTGATACGGAGGGTATATTCGTGTCCGCGAGCAGATTTGGGACTGGGGAGGTGCGAAGTGCACCAGTCACTATGCGGAGGGCTGCGCTTTGGAAGGTCTCCAGGGTATCGACTGTTCTAAAGAAATATCATCAAAAAGAAAACCATTGTAGTCCAAGATCGGGCGTATCAGGGAGGTATAGAGGTGGAGGAGAGTGCGCTTGTCGGCATCCCACTCCCGCCCTGCTATGCATTTCATTATGTTCAATCGTCTGGCTCATCGTTGCTTAGTCAGCAAAATGAGCATTGAAAGTAAGACGACGATCTAATGTTATTCCAAGGTATTTAAAACTGTGAACTAGAGGGATTATTTCACCATTAAGATTCAGGGGGTGGGAGGTTGAACATTACTTAGCCTAGAGAAGATAATTCCAGCTGACTTTGTGGGGGAAATCTGCAGTCCCCATCGCGCACACCAGGCGTAAATATCATTTACAGCTAATTGTATATAATGCAGTGCGCGATCGACATTAGCATGCGTATGCCACACAGCCAGGTCGTCCGCGTAAAAAATACTGAAAATGTGGAGAAATATTGTTAATATTATTGAAAACATAATTTATCATCACAAGGAAGAGGGCTGGAGAAAAGACACTGCCCTGAGGAAGTACCGTGATCCTGCGCCGTCGGAGAAGAATAAGTATTTCCGCAACGCACAGGAAAACGTCCTGTCAGTTGGGAAGTTTTTAATGAAAGCGGCGAGCCGGCCACAAACTCCGATTTCCTGTATTTTAATGAGGGGAGCACTTTCATTCACCCTGTCGAAAGCGGCCCTTAAATCCACGAATAGTATATAGTGCTACCGTAGTAGATTTAGTCTGAAATCCGAGCTGAATTGAATCTATAATGTGGACCAGGCTGTCCACCGTGGAACGGCCGGGACGAAAGCCGTTCTGAAAAGGTGAAAGGCGATTTGGCTCAAGGAAAACCCAGGATAAAACGTTCGTTGACCAGTTGTTCGAATATTTTAGAAGCACAACTAGTATGAGAGATGGGGCGATAGCTCGAAGGGTCAGAGGGAGGCTTAGAAGGGTTAGGTATAGGAATGTGTGCTAGAGCGCCATGAGGGAGGGAAGGAGCCGTTAACCCACATATCGTTGAAAGCCGACAGAAGGTTGGTGAGTCCAGACCTAGTAAGATTTCTAAAAAAGGGGTAGACTAACTGGTCCTGGACCGACAGAAGTGCTTCCGCAATTACTGATCGCGAGGTCCAATTCATAGGGTGTAAAGAGTACGTTGAATGTCTCAGTGTTAGCAGACGTGAGGTTGAGTGCGAGCAGTGTGGCATTAAGTGTGCTAGTGATCTGTTGGGAATACTGCTCGGATGATGATACACGGGCGAAGTGTGTGGCAAATTTTGTGGCGACTTCGAATGGGATGCTGTAGTGCTGGTTTCTGACTACAAGGTGCGGGGTTTTATAATGTGGCGTGCGTTTGTTTGTGAAACACCGGATCAGTGACCACATTTTAGATAGAGGGGTAAAGCGGTTAAACGTATTTGAAAATTGCTCCCAGTTTTCCTGTTTTGCGCGTTTAATGATTATATCGGCTCTATGTTTATCTCTGCGAAACTCCTCTTCATCAGCTCTGCAAATGCAATTACGAAAGGCGCGCATAGCCCGGCGTCGCGGGGCTACTGCGCACTGACACTCATCGTTCTACCAGCGTGCATGTTTGTGCCCTGGTTGACGATGAGTGTGTGGAACGAACTGGTGCGCTGAGGCTAAAATAGTGTTTAGAAACGTAGGGAGGTCGAGAGTTGTGTCTGAAGGGCGTGCCTCATCTATGTAATTTTGGAAATATGCCCAGTCCGCTCTGCGAGCATTCCATCAGGGAAGAAAATTGAATTATATTTGCCCTGGTGGGACCTCTAAATTAATGTGCATCGGGTAGTGGTCACTAAAAAGCGTGTCTGATCGAACACTGTGCGTAAAGGGTGGTGCTATGCATGGTGTTGTTAAGGCTACATCTATAACAGAGTATGTCACTGCGCCTCCGTGGTGATGTGCACGCGTAGGTGTCAGTTCGTTGATACATATGAGATCATGAGTGTCCATGAGTGTGTGTAAAACTCTCCCCCTTGCTTGTGTCGTGCTACAACCCCATGCGCGACGATGGGCGTTCAGATCTCCAAGGAGACAGGGCGAGGGGCTTTGTGCGAGTAAGGGGAAGAGATCAGCTGAAGCGACAGGGCTAGTGGGGCTTATGTATATAGACAGAAGAGTAAGATCTAACCGCGCTTATTTTACGTTTATTGCAACTGAATTGAAATGAGTATTAAAATGAACTTGACGATGCAAAAGGTTATTTCAGACAAACAAAGCCGAACCGCCTCGGCGCGGGGTTTCGTTTACGTTATGTGTGTAGAGGCAATAACCGTTGATCTTAAAGCTATAATTAAAAGAATCAGAGTCGTTAAATAAGGTCTCTTGAACGGCGGCTACCAATGATTTGTTTTTGATCATATATTCCTTGAATTCTGTCCAATGGGATACCAGATCTCGTATTCCATTGGAGCAAGAATTCACCGAGCTGGGGATTCATTTAGGGCAGGGAGGGAGACCATCCAGCGGAGCGGCAGCGAGAGAGCGGTCGAGGGGCGCGACGGCGGGAGCGCGTAACGGGTCGGGCTCGGCGTTCGACTGAGGGACTGGTCCGGGGGGTTGGCGTCGGGAGCGCGGCGGCTGAGGCATCGGATGGGGCTTCTTGGGACGCCGGCACGAGTGGAGTGGACCAACAGTGACGTGTTGGGGTGGGGGAGAGGCTCTCCGAGTTTAGTGAGGCGGGTTCCTCCTCAGGGGGGCTCGCAGCCGCCGGGTTCGCTGTGACTGGGTCGGCTGGAGCGGGCTCGATCGTACGCAGCACTGGACGCGGCTGACCTGCTGGGGAGGGGCGGCGTGCTGAGGAGGAGCGTTGTGCTGAGGCACAACGCTGGTTCGATACCTCAGGCTCCTCAACAGGACGCGGAGAAGGGAGGGAACGTCGCCGCGGAGCTGGTGTTAGAGGGGGAGGAGGAGGGCTCGTCTCCCGCGGCGTGGGCCACTCCTGAGGCTGAAGCACTCGGACCGGTGCATAAGGCCGCTGCCGCTGCCTGCTGCTGACGCTCGCGCAGCGCCTCGCGCTGCATATGCCAAGCGGGACAGGCGCGGCGGTCCCCAGCTGCGTGCGGGTCTTTACATGTGGCGCAGTGCGGGTTTTCCGCGTCACACTCCCGCGTGTGATGAGGGTCGGCGCAGCGGCCGCAGGTCGGGCGAGAAGCTCGGCAGCTCCGGTCAGTGTGGCCGAACCGTTGGCACGTGCGGCACTGCTGGGGAAGAAGGACCCAGGCCTTTACCGGGATCATGAGGTATCCGCAGTGGATGGCACGTGGGAGCTTTAGCCCCCTAAATCGCAGGCGGACGAGTGAGTTGGGGCCCAGGCCGGGACGGCCGGAGGGCAGGCGCATAACCTCGCACACCCCTTGCTCGGTCAGCTCCTCTAGTAGCTCGTCGTCCGACAGCTCGGTGAGCTCTGGCTGTAGACGACCGCATGCATGGTGTTCAGGCGGTCTGCGATGATGGCTGTGACCGCCCGCCCCAGAAAACTGCTCAGTTTGAGCAGGGCCTTTGCCTGACGCTCCGATAAGAACCCTAACTAACAGGGCTCCCGAGCGCAGCGGTTTGGCTCCATCCACTTCACCAGTGTGGAGCTCGAGCTCCCGACGAATGGCAAAAGGGTTCGTCGTGCGGAAACTTTTTCTGTCGGCGTCCCTGATGAGCACGAAGCTCGGTCCTTCCGGAGGGGAAGTGGAAGGGGGTAGACAAGCCCCTCGCCGGGCCGGTCGCCTGAGGGGAGATGTTGATGACATCTTGGGTCTTAACCTTAAACTTGACTTAAATTAACTTATGAACTAGTCATTACAACGACTTAAAACCAATTAACACAATTATGACACACATTAGGCTGTTGTCAGCGCAAGTGCGGATCAGCTACCCGCCCCGTCGTCCTTACAGCGGCTGGCAGGTGGCAGCACTTCCTGGCGGCGGGAAGGGGCGGAGCCTAAACTATGGCGTGAGCACGGGACCCTCAACGAGAAATATACTAACTACTGTTTTGAAATCAAAATAGGCGAGACGGAACACGGTGAACGCTACCAGGGCAATGTGTGATGGAATCTCAACAAAAATATCCCCACCGCATTGCCCACGACGACAGCAAACTAACGCAGAAACGGAGCGAACTGAACCACGACCCCCCCCCCCCCCCCCAATCACGCCGCAAACTGGAAGAGCTGCCAGCAGAACCAGTGCAGTTTTGTTATGTCGCCGGAGCAGCACAGTTGTAACATTGCCAGATTTAGTCAAAGGCTTAGGCTATCAAGGATGCTAATTTAGATATTTGCTATAACAGATTGTAATACTTAGCCAAATATTATGTGTGTACCAATTTTTATTTGAATGACAGTATTGCAACAATCATTCACAAAAGGCAGCATACAAACTCGTGCCCGTACCAATTTCAAATCTAGTATACTCTGGTATTATTCTGCCGCCCGACCTGTTGTTATAAAGCTTGGGTAGACTTTAGTAGACTGCACATCGCCCAGGTGTGCGGGCCAGAATCGCGTGCGACAACCCGCTGCCGTCAGCTGAGTTAGGAGTTACGAACATTAGGGGTTGTGACACGCTAGGTCTTACGATACATTAGGTGTTATGATGTATTGGGAGTCGTGTTACATTAGAGGTTACGATCGTTACGGATTACGATACGTTGGGTCTTACGACACATTAGGTGTTATGATACACTAGGTTGTATGATACATTAGGGAATATCATGTATTAGGAGCTGTGTTATATTAGAGGCTACGAGCATTAGGGATTACGATATGTTAGGCCTCATGACACATTGGGTGTCACGATACATTTAGAGTCGCGATACATTAGGTGTTGTGATATATTAGGACTTGCAATACCTTAGGGGTTATGACGCATTGGGTGCTACGTACATTAGGCGTTATGAAGCACTGGCGGTTTTGATACATTAGGCGTTGCGATACATTAGTGGTCGCAAACATTAGGGCTTCCGATAGCGACCCGTTTAATGTTAGCAGCGCAGATGTGTGTTAATGTCAGCATGTTTAATCAAAGCACCCAAGAGCTACAGACCGATGTCACGGTTAAATTTACGTGTCCGTTTGGGCCCTCCGACCTCACCGATTCAATCAGGGAAACGAGACCGCCAGTGCGTCCCGCCCGTCCCCCCGTGCCCGCCTGCGGCCGCGTCCGTCCGCGCACGACAGATGCGCGCCCCGTCCGACGCCGCTTCCCCACTTCCTGTGGCGTGTTTGTGCCGCGTCGGTCGCGTCGGCGCCGGCGGCACGCGGCCGAGGGTTCCACGCGCCCCGCCGAGGGCGGCCCGTTCGGTCCATCGGGGTCCAGAGGGTCCCTCGGGACTCAGATGTTCCCCCGGGATTGACGATCAACGGCCCGATTACAGGGCTGGAAGGGCCGAAGGGTTGGCCGGAGGTCTCCAGTCCGAAGGACCGAGACCCTCTGATGTCAGAGGGCCTCTGGCGGTGACAGGGGCCCTCTGAAAAGGTTATTCACTTCGTTCGGGATCACCAACAATCGGCCCTTTGTCGGACTTAATTAAGCCCATTTTCCAAGCATGGACAAGGTCTGGGCCCACGAATTACATTCAGAAAACCTCGCAAGTGGCATTGGTCGGACTTCCTTTGTCGGACAGGATGGCCGCCACTGGCCGCGGGTTGCCGGCTGGAACGCGCGCGGTCGGGGCGGCGGCGCGCCGGCAGCGGCGGCGCAGTGGCGCTCGGCTAGCCCGCGTGTGACGAGGGGTGACGCGAGAGCTGCGCCGAGAGTGACGGGCAGCGGGCGACGAGCTCCGCTGCACTGCTGCTGTAGGGGACAGGTGAGGCTGGGTAGAGTAGTGAGAGAGGAGGCTGCAGAGTGTGGCGGGACACATCTTGAATTCCGACTTTTCTCCGTGTGTACTGTCGAGTTAAACAGGGGCAAGTGATGATTATGCTACGTTATGAATTAAGACATGGTGTTCAAATCAGATCTAAGTTGATATGACAAAAATGTTTCGACATTTGCATGCCGGTTGAAGTCGATGTTGTGAAAATTTCCAACCATGTGCTGTGCAATATCAAACTTAAAAGTTCTGAAATTATCAATTTAGATGCGAACTTAGTGCTCAGGCTTGTTGCCCACATTACAAAACTGTATATCCACTTTCTTACAAGGTTATTCGATGACGGTCGTTTTAAAGAATGATGTCGCTTTCAATGAGCCTTCGACCAGCGTCCACCCAGTTCATGTAGCGCCGGCGCGCTGGGCTCTGCCCAGCGCCGGCCCCGAGCGCGGGCCGGCTCCGTTGCGCCCCGGCCAGCGGCGATACAGTGCCGATTTCCCGGCACTGCGCGCTGCGCCGTGTCGAGTAGGTTTCACCGGGAGCCGGCCGGGCGGCGCGGCCGCTCAGCTGTGTGGCGGCGGCGGCGGCGCGGTCGGGCCAGGCTCCTCTCTTGGCGAGCGGCGAGCCGTGCGTCACTGCCGCGCCGCTCGCCAAGCCGGCGCCGGCGTCTCGCAACAGACCGCCTCGCCGCAGCCGGTGCCGGCCGCGCTTCTCAGTCGGACAGAACGTGTTGTTTCCGTGGAAGAGGAAGATATGAGGTGGGGATGAGGAGCACGGGAGTCATCGCCGGTCCCGTGCGGTTCCGTGTCCGTAGTGCTGGCTTCGGACGCTGGTTATGAGATGCAACCTGTCGCTGGGTCCCGGGCGGTTCCGTGTCCATAGCGCAGGCTTCGGGCGCTCGCCATGGCTTGAACCTGTCACCGGGTCCGGGTTAAGTAAGGCCTTGGTCCGGGGCGTTTCGTCATGCCGTCAGGGGAGCTCTCGTTACAAACTCGTCCGGCCAATCGGCCGGGTCTGGTGTCCGGCACTGGGGAGGGGAAGGGGGGCGGGAAGGGCTGGGCCGGGGCGCACCTACGCGGAATCCGGGCGTGCAGCCCATCTGCTCTGGATGCAGCGGCCCATGTGGTCCCCTGCGTTCGAAAAAGATCAGTGGCGGGTCCAGAACCACGCTCAGAGTGTGGAGCGTAACCGAAGCGCACTGAACCCTTGAAGACTCAATTTGTGTGTATTAATGCAGGGCTTCGAGGGCGTCAAAAGCCACATCATTGTGGATTGCGGGCTGCTGATGTGGGGTTTGTGAGGAAATGATGTCAGATTTTAGGGAATATTTTATACCTTCTCGGTGCTTTTGTAGATCCACGAAAACTGCGTTTGGAACAGCCATGACCTTTAAAACATCCCTGTGCTTTGACTCTCGTCCGGAAATGGCCTTTTAAGATCCTACTTTCCATGAAAGTCGACCGTTTTTTGGCACAAGGGAATCCCTCCATCTCCAATGGGAGCTGCATGACCCCTGCGACAACCATTTGGGCGCCAATTAAAGGTTCTGAGCCTACCGTGTTATATTTGAACAGCATATGAGAAAAGGTGTGGCATACTGTCCTGATCCATTTAAGTTTTCCCCCACAATTTGTTTTGTGAGATGCTATGATTTTGCGAGTATTACAACCCAAAATGGAATGGGCCAACCATAGCAGTTTTCTTTACTTTTCCTGGGGGAAGCAAGATGTAATGTTTTGCTTAAATAAGTGTTTTAGACCGACAGAATGCTCTGCGCTTGAAATACGGTCACGCTTGTGATGTCTTCTGCTGCGCTTATGATGTCTTCTGCTGCGCGGTCGCGGTGTGAATTACAATGCCGGCGAAATGAAAGCACCCGCAGTTGGCGGTGCCCTCTCCCAATAAGTGGCACGCCGACAGATATGCTTGTGCTTCAGTGCATGCGCGGAGAAGCTGCATCAAAACGCGGCGCACTGCTTCATTCACCGTTAAATAATAATGACATCCGATTATTGCACCCGAATTCACCACATTGCGTTTTTTCTCTTATCCATTTATTTGCTTTACGTACGATTTAGATGTCACACCAACCACGCGCATTTGGCCCCCCTTGGCACGCTGCGCTTCCCCCGCTCACTTCCGGCCATCCGTCTCCGTGCCCAGCCGTTACAGCTGGCGACTACCGGCTCGACACCGGAGCGCCCCTGAGGGGAGTCCCCTCCGCATGGCGCTCCCCTAGGCGTCGTGACAAAAGTCACATGTCCGCGCGGGCCTGCACCGCCCCCTTGTCGTGGCCTGCCGGTGAGAGGTCCAGGCAAAGATGGCCGCCCGCCAGCACCATTTTTATCCGACGTGGCGTGTTTGGCCGCTGTCGGGCTGACGTGCCGATGTTTCGCCGGCACAGCGTCGGCTGTTTTGCGAGCTTTGCTGTGCTTGTAGTTCATCAGGCAGTTCAGTGTGCACCGGGGGCGGATCAACAACACCGGCTTTGGGCGAGCAATGCCGGCTTGGGGGAGGGAATCAAACTCCGAGACGTTCTGATTCTCACGGGCATAACGGATTTCGCCTCGATGAATATTTTAAAGCCAACATTCTTGATTAAAACTGCTGAAGTTTTCGTCAGTCCAGAAATGTGCCGCTTTTTGCCCGCAATCCGCCATGGGAGGAATGGCCCGGTACTCCCCACCCCTACCCTCCTCCCCCGTGCGAACATTCGCCCTTGGTGCGCACACCGCGTCACCGATGCACGCATCTGCTCGGAAGGCGGAGCACCGGAGCACGCTTGGTCTGCCCGGCTGCGGTTTGGCGAGCCACGGCCCCGGGCGCGCCACTGACGTCACGGAGCGCTGCTGTCCGATCCTCGGGAGGGGGGGGGGGGGGGGGGCCGAGTGCCGGCAGCTGCCCACAGGCGTATTCGAGCTCGTGCTGGCCACGCGCCGACGCAGATTCACGCGCGGGGAACGCGAGAGGTGACGAAACCTCGCCGATCGCACTGGGAAAGGCGAAGAAGCAGACAGCCGTGCTGGTTAGACGTTCGCGAAACTGTCAGGGAGACCGGGGGCTGCCGCTCCGAAGGTTTGGTGTACCTGAAGGAAGCCGTCTCTCCTCTGCTGGCTCCGTGTGTTCGCTCCGTTCAGCGTTTCCGAGACAACGTGTACATGCCACGTGTGATGACGCACATCGATGCAAGGCGTTGTTATCTCTTCCCTGAGCTTACAACAGGTGGGGTTTTATGGAGTTGTACAGGACGAGTGATGCGCAATCGCTCGTTTAGCGATGGTCGAGAGCGTTTAGCGATGGTCGAGAGCGTTTAGCGATGGTCGAGAGCATTTTGGTAGCTGTTGTTGAAGTCGATAAACATGCGCAGTACCTAGGTTTGCGGCCATTGCCTTATCGGAAAGAGCGAGTTTGCAGTACGGTTCGAGAGACGGGTTTGAGCACCACGCACCATGACTGCTCGCCGGTTTGAGCAACATGCACCATGACTGCTCGCCGGTTTGAGCAACACGCACCATGACTGCTCGCCGCTTTGAGCAACACGCACCATGACTGCTCACCGGTTTGAGCAACATGCACCATGACTGCTCGCCGGTTTGAGCAACACGCACCATGACTGCTCGCCGCTTTGAGCAACACGCACCATGACTGCTCACCGGTTTGAGCAACATGCACCATGACTGCTCGCCAGTTTGAGCAACATGCACCATGACTGCTCGCCGGTTTGAGCAGCATGCACCATGACTGCTCGCCGGTCTCTCTAATCCGAGCATGTCCCATAGAGAAGACGGCTTGTTGTCCACTGTCACCCAGCTTGGGGGCAGAAGGGGTGTGTCGGGGACCGGACCGCGACATCTGGCCCGCATCCGGCCGGCTGGCGGCGACGGCGGTGTGCGGCCCTTGGGACCCATCCCGGCCCGTGGCAGACCGGTAGCCGGCAGCTGGCAGGTCGTCTGGTGCCGCGGTCGACACAGACTGACCGTGCCGCCGTTCCAGGTCGGTCCCATCCCGGGACCGGGAGCGCGGCGCCTGCCGCAGCCGCTTCACCCCCGAGAACAGTCAGCTGCGTCTCGGAGCCAAGCACCGGGAGCGCAGGCTCTCGGGAGCATGACCTCGTATCCCCGGCGCAGCGAAGCACCTCACGGGAGCCTGTCCGCGCCGCACGCGTCCAATTTATGGGCCTACGGTGAGGTGAGATGTCTTCTTGCCTCGGCCACCCTGCATCGATTCGCGTATTCCGTCCACGACCCAACTTCTCTCCGTGCCGCCTGTTCTTTCCGGTCTTTCCCGTCGGGGAATGGCAGACTTGCAGCATCGCTGTGACAGGCCATGCTGCGTTGTCAGCATGTGGTGGCCTTTTTTCGACGCACTGGGGACCGCAGAGTGTGACGCATACTGAAGAAACGCTGCGGTTGGGAGGCTGACAAACAATGGATGCTATCTTCGCCAGAAAATTCATGGGCGCTGAACATGCCGCAAAAAGAGCGAAGACGAGGCAATATGCAGTTGACATGCTACGCTGTCATCATATGAGGACCGTCAGCGGTCAAGATTGGGTCGGGTCTAAGCTGCGGATTGAGCATGGCGCCAAAGCTTGGGAGTGACTTAGCGTATCACGGGTGTAGTGCAGTTCGATGTTGAGACGACCACAATCAGATGAAAATTGCAGCAATCATACAGAGGTTTGTACTCACAAACTTGGACTTGTGGGGGGGGGGGGGGGGGGGGGGGCACCACGGGTTTTAGTTGGGAGCAGTATTTTCCGAGGGGCTCCCGTTTAAAATGGGGCGGGCCTCCCGCGCACCGTCGTCTTCAAGGGGAGGGGTACGGAGGGCATGTGCCGCCTTATCAAACTGCTATATACATCACATCCAAGTAAGTAAATCTCACAAATTAAAATATTTAGAACAGGTACCTTCGAATTACTTAGAAAAGGGTTTCGCTAACAAAAAATAGGATCTGCTGCTCCAGAAAGACCTTCCTGATACATGCAGGAAACTCGTAATCCCGGGCAGTGCTTACGATTCACGACGGAGCCTTCACACCTAGCCAAAGAGCCTCACTAACCCAAAATAGGGCATCCTGATCCGGAACCGCGGCCATATGATGAGTGAAAGACGCCTTCTGATCCAGAAATGAAGCTTGCTGGATATAGAGGTTGTCCCTAAACCAGAACAGGGGTCTCCTAGTTTGCAGCGGGAGTCTCCCAAGCCAGCAGAGGGTCACCCTGAGCACAACATTGTTGATCTAGAGCATTGGCTACGTCATTCATGAGGGTAATCCCAAGACCCAGAAAACGTGTCTCTTGGTTTAGCAAGGGCCTTTGGGGCCCTTTGCGCCCGAATTAACACTCCTTAGTTCATTTATGAGGCCCCCTCATTTGTACCTTGGTGCTCTTCTCGTAGCTACAATATCTCTAATTGGTGAAAAATGGCCCCATTTTTGTGGGGGGGGGGGGCAAAACTTGTGCTTCTAGGAAGAGTCCCTGGCTTCAATGAAGGCAGAACAACGGAAACGTCACCACTGTTGCCGTCCTCGGTTTAGTTGATCTTGTCGTGACCCTGCGGTCAACAGGGCTGTCATACCTTAGAGCACGGCCACCAGTGCTGCTATGCCATGAAAACACCTACAAATACCCTCCGATTGGGCTCTGTGTCACATAGCGTGTCAAGCGTCGCGGCAAGAAAATGTCGGTAACAAGAAAAAATAGCGTGGTTCCGATCTATGTGACTCAAACCTGACTTTTTAGGTCCTTACTTTTCTGTTAATAAAATTTGCTGTTTTGTTAGGGGCAATCCCATTATTAAGCAGTTTCAATGCTGGTGAACTCATAGGTTTCCTCGCAAGTAAGTAAAGGTGTATGAATAAAGTAACAGCCACCTTGACGGTCGCTGCGGGTCTCCGGCACCGCTGCGTGCCCTGGGGATGCGCGCAGTGAAAACAGGCCAGAACGCCGCGCGGTGTTTAAATTCGATCGCAGGTGATCGGCGTTTTTAGGCACGGCGACCTTGAAGGTCATTTTTCGTCAAAGAAGAGGTGGTGTGAACCCCGTTAGGTCAATCCTGGTTCACCCAACAATCTGCTTGTCCTGTAAGAACAGATTGAGCATGACATTGACGGTCTGGGCGAACATAATAAAGCAAGAGTTTCTATGGAACTGAACGCAATGAAAAAAGCAAAGGACGTAAAATCTTAGCTATTTCCTGCGAGTCTTAGCCCACTTCCAGAGTTGAGATAGGTCCAAATACTTTGTTCAATTGTGTAACCAGGATAACTTAATAAACTTCATTTGGAAAATCCAGAGAAGGACTGAAGCAAGATTAGGCCGGTTATAAGCGGTTAAGTCTACTGAAATAACTGAGGGCGGTACAAGACGTTTTGTCCAACCATGCACTGGCATTGCATGTTGTTAAATACCATGCAAAACAACTCAATAAACTTCCTACGACGGGCTCCCTGGTATCAGCGTAGAGAACCCCTGCGATCACCGTATCGGGGTATCCGCAGTCACCACCATTTTGTGTTGATGTCGGGCCTGTTGCCTTTGCTAGCTGTTGTAAAGTCGTCGCGCTTTTCACTGTCATGTTTCACATTTTTTGACAGATTGGGTTCTGGGTAACACCCTCTGTTATGTAAAGGCATTTTACGCTTGTTGTAAACGGAGCAACCAACTTACGTCGTTGCTGGTCCTGATCCCCTCCCGTAAGGCTCTAACTCAGTCATTTCCGCCGACGAGCTCGGCTCCAACGTCTGGTCTGGGTAAAACTTTCGTCTTCTCAGGGGCCCATGAACGGCGTATTGCTTCCTTTAGCGTCGGAATGATCAATTACGAAAGACTTCAACCCGTCTGGACTCTGAAGTGTTATCATCGATGCGAGGCTAAAATGTGTTGCAAAGCATAAAGGGGTGTGACACGCACTTAATTTTTCATTCGTTTGTCATAGCTTGCTAAGTGAAGCCTCACACTGCACCGGGCCCCTCAAATACTGGCCCTGACTTGTCAGATATGATGACATATCACAGGCCGCAGTGACCACTAGTATTTTATTATAGGGCTGCGGCGCATGGTCGCTCTCAGACGGTTGTCATTGAAGCATGCAGAAACGGGTGCGCACGTGCAATCTTTTGATAATGCCGTAATCGGTTAAGCTCTTGTTAGAGGCTACATAAAACAACGTGTATATATATATATATATATATATATATATATATATATACATATATAATACATACATATATATATATATATATATATATATATATATATGTGGTGTGTGTGTGTGTGTGTGTGTGTGTGTGTGTGTGTGTGTGTGTGTGTGTGTGTGTGTGTGTGTGTGTGTGTGAGAGAGAGGGAGGGAAAATATGCTTACATTTGGGGATATTGAATGGTTGTAACTAGCGTGGTTTAATCCTCTATAACCAGGCGGGGATTCCTGCTAACAAGGAACTCAACTTGGCATGCATTCGAGTAAATATGCCACCTTTGGACCCGGAATAGGACGGCGAATTTCGCACTGTCATGTTACAAGGAGTGTTTTACATTTACATGGGTTTTGAACTGAAATATCCATCTTGAAGATCTTTCGGTGCTGCTCACAATCCTGTCCCTCTTTAGACCTAAGGTCCTCGTCGTTTCTAAGCTACACGCCCGCGAAAATGGGGAAAGATATCGGGAGACTGGAGACTATGTCTGAGTCATCCCGGTATTTATGACGTCATAAAAACGTCATTCAAATCCTGCCATTCCATAAGGCATGCGGCGATCAAAGCTAGAAAGTTATGAATGTCGAGGCCGTCATGTCTGGCGTTTGTGAGTACGACTCCAGATATAACGACCGTCAATTGGCTCTCAATCAATGTTGTGCGAAGGACGACGACGTAATCAGACCATGACACATTGAAGAGCATATTTACTAAACAGAAAATTGTGCTGTCTAGACCAGTCTTTTCCATTTAAAAAGCGTACCAACAGTTATAAGTAAGCCTGTTTCATCATATCTGATGCTTGCTTTAATATCTTCAAATGTGAAACATTCTATTTAAGAGCTTGACAGGACGACGGGAAAAATTCAGCTTGGGAGTAACGAAAGATCAGCGACGGAGGTATTTAAAACTCGACGGGGCAGTGTTTTAAAAGGAACGTTACGCACATGGTCACGTCCCTTTTATGGAGCACCAGCGACAACATTGGTCACATTAGCGCTTAGGGGCTATGACGCAACCGGGTTATGAACCTGGGCCCCCACGTGGGAGTCTGACGCGCGCATCACTCGGCTATGACGTCCCCTCAACTGGGTTATGAACCTGGGCCCCCACGTGGGAGTCTGACGCGCGCATCACTCGGCTATGACGTCCCCTCAACTGGGTTATGAACCTGGGCCCCCACGTGGGAGTCTGACGCGCGCATCACTCGGCTATGACGTCCCCTCAACTGGGTTATGAACCTGGGCCCCCACGTGGGAGTCTGACGCGCGCATCACTCGGCTATGACGTCCCCTCAACTGGGTGTTTCAGGACATAATTGCCGTTCATTGTCTCCAGACCAAGTACTAGCCATGGCTTTGCGAATGCTTAACGAAACCTACCATTGCATGCCACGCCATCTACGTTATGATAAGATTGCCGACAATGATATTCCTCGTGACTGGACACGTAGCTGGCCAAGTGAAGACAACAAGCAATGTCAATTATTCAGGCTGCCAGTTTGACGAGGTCGTCTCGAGTTTGGGCGTGACATAGTCCCGTGTGCTGGGGTATTGTAGGCTCCACCTCGTCACGGCGCACCCTTCATTGACAGAACTCTTCACGCACTTTCAACAGTATAAGTCTGCGTTGGCTTACCGCGGTTCTAACCAGAAGTGCCACTGCGATGAAGCGGTGACCCTATCACTCCCTGCACACAGTCTTGCTGAATATATAGACAAAGTGAGATGTAAATGTGTGGGGACTTTGACACGTCGAACCATCCTACAAGAAGTTTGGCTGGATTGGCCCGTTGTCCTCCTAGCAACAGAGCCATGCTGACTTCACTTAACAAACGCTGCTGCTTGCGATTCCAGTTGTTCATAGCTTTAAAATGTGACGGGGAGAAATAAGCAACGTCGGTGCTTCCAAAACTGGGGATTAAACACGATAGCGATGGCCACAAAAATCAAGACAGATTTTCAAACTACAAGCCCGTTTGAAACCGCCGAGCGCTCGGCGCTCGGACTCCGTGTTTCAAGTCAGCTCACTCGGACAGCCCAGCCGTCTCCAGCGAGTCCCGGGCGCAGGCCGCTGCGCTGGCGCCAGCGGAGAGCGCTCTCCGGCGAGGAGCCATGAGTTCCGGCCCGCTGCCGGGCTGACCATCCAGCGGAAACGGGAACGGGAACGGGAACGGGGACGGCGCCGGCGGCGTGCTGCAGCCATGCTATACCGCAGCGGCATGAGCCGCGGATGAGCACAGAACGGGAGCGGAAGCCGTGTCGTACATCAGCGGCATGAGCCGCTGATGGGCAAAGGACGGGAACGGAAGCCGTGCCGTGCCTCAGCGGCATGAGCCGCGGATGGGCAAAGGACGGGAACGGAAGCCGTGTCGTACATCAGCGGCATGAGCCGCGGATGGGTAAAGGACGGGAACGGAAGCCGTGCCGTGCCTCAGCGGCATGAGCCGCGGATGGGCACGGGACGGGGGCGGAAGCGTGGTGACCCAGCCATGAGACGTGTGGCGCAGCGACGCATGTGGTCAAATGGCCTTGGTGCGGACGGCTCTGGAGAGTGACGATTTACGTGCCGGCGATGTTTGGTTGAAATATTGTTCGCGCCGGCTTTATGACTGAGGTATCTAACCAATTCGAGTGGTGCTGTCCGTCCGATCTTATAGTAGAGCGTCCATTTGCAATGTGGAAGACATATTGTGTTTGTGAACCCCAGTGGGTGTATGAGGTGCACGATATGTACTGCATATGTTCAAGATGTTACCAAACAAGTTATCATGCATTCGGTCACGTGGTTATCCTGGCTGAATCGCTTAATTCTGTCTGTCAAGCAACGATGATAGCTCAGCGCAAAAGCGAATTGCTGATTCGGTTTTGTATCAAAGTCCAGTGCGGGTCATCACATTCCGGACTCTCCTACCCCCCCCCCCCCCCCCCCCACCACGTGCTGACTGGCTGGGCCGCACTTCTGTATCTCTGAGAGACACCACGGAGGCGCCTTGACTCACAGCCCGCCGAGGGCTTTCCGTGTACCGGACATCCTCTGCAGATAGCGGTGCTGGCCGGGCTCGTGGCCGGCCCGTCCCGGGCGCAGCGATGTCCCGTCGCACCGCCATACCCGGACGTCGCCGGCGCCGGGTCCAGTTCTAGCCGGCGCCAGCGCAGCGTCGAAACCTGCAGCCGCACGTGCGGCGTGAGGCGTGACCTGTGACCCGTGACTCGTGACCGGTGACCGGTGACCGCTGGCGGGGTCTACGCCGTGAGTGCCCGTGACTGGTCGGGCCTGTGGGCCGCGCTCTCAGTCGGTGAACATCTCGCGGCGCTGCTGCCCTTATTGTCGATAAGATGGCTCCGCGTGACGTCACACTCCTGGTACAGAGAGGCTCCGCTGCGCGCCTGTTGTGCGATTGGTGTGCGATTGGAGCGCCAACCCCTGAGTGACGCTGTGCAATACGGCCTTTGAAGGCCCGGCTGCCAGCGTGGGAGCATGAAACGGGATCGAGGCCAAGCAATGATTTTCATCACGCCACCGAATGGCTGACGGCGTAAGCTTTGATTCTCCCAGCGTTCATACGAGAGGAAAGCCGTGGCTAGTCATTTTTTTTTTCTGTTTGTCCAATCGATGACAAGTTTTTCAATGCCTTACGTGAAATTGCGGTTTTTGCGCTATTTTGTGCTATATTGTGCTATATTGCGCTATATTGTGGCACCAAAAAATGGTGCGGCATCAATATCATAAGTTCGATTTATATTGATCTCAATTAATATAACTAAAGATCCCCAAGCGGCTTCGTCCACACACTATGCCGGACACGACGTTGCTTGCCGCGGTCGGTGACAGTTTGTGGTCCACTGTTGCTTGCGACGTGTAGCGAGCTATGGCCGATGTCTGTGGCATTCGGCAATCGAGTGCCTGTAGAGGGAGTGTGGAGGGTGTAATATGCATGTAACCAGTAGCATCCCGTGACCCTTGGGTACATGCGTCCGGTGGCAAACCGCAGACCGCAGACCGTAATGTGCGTTGGGGTTGCATGTACCAGCCTGGGCTCCGCGGAAGACAGTTCGATGTGTTGGCCGTATTTATAGAAGACGGATTAGTGACCTTTAGCAGCCTGGGGCTCACAGCGACGTATGACCAGGGTAGCATGTGGCCCGTATGGAACTGTGAGGAGCTATGACCGTAGTAACGTGAGATCTTTAGGGTCTCAGTGATCTGTGTAACAGCCGGCCTGTGACCTGCGGCGACCTGTCAGCCACAGTGCCAGCAGTTAGTGACCCGTAGAGACCTGTGACCTTCAGCAGCTTGCGGCCTGCAGGGACGTGTGACCTGCAAGGACCTGTGTCGTGCGGTGACCTGTGAGTCTGACCTCGTGTGCCGGCGTTTTCAGGGTGGCCCAGCCAGCTGCGCGCTGAGTGGCGTTACTGGCAGCGCGAGCCTGACCTGACTGACTGGAGCCGGCGTGTCCTGCCCGGTTCTGAGTCGAGGGGAGGCGACGAGGCGGCTTCAGAGGGCGCAGCGCCCACATCTGCCGGACAGCGGTGAGAGCGCCAACAATGAGCAAGATCAGGGTGTCGCCCGACGGGCAGGCCTTCTACAATCTCAGCCGTCCGCACGAAGCTGTGCATGTATTCATATGCGTGTATAGTCGTTTATGCAAATATTTTAGGGACACGGTGAGATTTTAATTCGCATAGCGCCTTGGGATTGGCGCTGAGTTGAAGTAAACAAACATTGGAGAGGAATTGGAAAACCACAACGCACAAATATTTGGAATGTTCACTTTTACTCACAAGGATGGGCGTTTTCTTGATTCTTACGGCCGCGACAGTACTGTTTGGGAGTGCGATAGTGCGGGAGTGCGGGAGTCTCGCCGCCCCGTTCAAGTATTTCTATTTTGGGAATATTTGCGTTGCTATTCTTAGATCGTAGCCGCCGACACGTGGTCACCGGGGAAACGACATTTGTGCAGCGCCGTGTGCGGCACTTGCCATTGGCGGGTGTGTGCTCTTGTCTCCGCGCGGTGATTAAATAGAAACCTGCACAAGTATGTGGGAAGAATGCCAGCATATACAATAATCAACCAGTCGACTGTCGTCATCACAGTGTGCCCGACGAAGCCTGCTTCTGTAACGTGAGCGGTGGTTGTTGGAACGCTGCCACTGCTCTTGCTGTAATGCTTCCAGTGGACAGTACCACTGGGGGGACAGTACCGCAGGTGACAGTCATCCGAGCTCAGGGTCGGCAGCGGGGCCGCAGTTTCTGCGCCGCCGCCTGTTCAGCTTCGCTCCACGCAGGGCACGTGGGTCTCCCCCCCCCCCCCCTCCCTCCCCCGACCGCCTCCGAGCGACGCCGGCTCGCCGGCGCGACTTGTGAGGCTGGCGAGAGCGGGCGGCGCTGTCGGCCCGTGCAGCTGCGCGCGTGTCCCCGTGCCCCGCCGTGCGGGGCGCCGCTCCGCTGAGTCACGACTCAGGGATGAGTCACGCCGCCCCGTGAGATGCGCCTTGCACGCCGACGGGAGCCGCGCGTCGAACGGGTAACGGACGTGAGCAGTCGTCGCCGCTCAGTGCAGGCATCCCTCCATAGTCGGTCCGGGCACGGGAACTCCGCTGGCGGGCACGACATTGGAGTTCGGTCTTGCCGTCTGGTTTGAGGCGAACACGCCGCAGGGCCGGAGCCGGGCCGGCCAACGGCCGTGCAACGACCCGTGGCCTCCCTGCACTAGATCAGTGTCGGTCGAATGTTGTCCAGCAGCAGTTTCGAAAGAGCTGGTTGCATGCGCATGCACCCACGTGCTAAATTTGGCATTCTGATATGCTCGAGATTATCTTTGAAATTCATGTGTCCCGCACTCATCACTCTTATTTTAAGTAATAGGTCTGGTTGGAAGTGTTATTTCTTTCCACTGTGTCCGATCACAGCTTTAAAAAGGCGATGACCCGGGTCGGAAGTGCCAACAAATCCCTGGAATTGTATTTTAACATTCAGCTGATTCCGGCGGTCTTGAATTAGCTGGCGTGAGAACTGAGGCCGAAAGTCATGAATAGCATCATAAAACGGCTGCCAGGGTACCTGATAGCATCGTAAGAGTACGATCAAGGTGTTCCAAGCGCCCCCCCCCCCCCCCCTCACCGGCGCTCGCGCGGAAGCGCCGGCGTCGCGGCGCGGGAGGCGGAGCGGTGTGGGAGGCGGCGCGGCGTGGGAGGCGGCGCGCGCCGCCGGGTCATTGGAGCAATGGCGCCGCGTCCGGCCCGGTCAGCAGGCATGCGGGTCAGTGGTGGCCCCCTGATGGATCGGCCGCGTGCACGGCAGCGATGGCTGGCCGCTCCATCACGGCCCGGCTGACGCCGCGGCCCGTGGCACATGGCGCCGGCACGCCGGCGCGGCAGGCTGACGCCGCGGCCCGTGGCACATGGCGCTGGCACGCCGGCGCGGCAGGCTGACGCCGCGGCCCGTGGCACATGGCGCTGGCACGCCGGCGCGGCGGGCTTACGCCGCGGCCCATGGCATGGCGCTGGCACGCCGGCGCGACAGGCTGACGCCGCGGCCCGTGGCACATGGCGCTGGCACGCCGGCGCGGCGGGCTGACGCCGCGGTCTGCGCACAGGCTTCAGCACTAACGAATGGCGTTTAACCCTGTTTGTCTACCTCTACGACGGGCCGACGAAATAAATCGGGTGCTGTAGACTCTGCCGACAGCGGAAACGCCCGTCCACCATCGGGACTCACCGTCCGCTCCCGCCGGCAGAGTAAGCGCCCGTCCACCGTCGGGACTCCCGCTCCCGCCGGCAGGGTAAGCGCCCGTCCACCGTCGGGACTCACCGTCCGCTCCCGCCGGCAGAGTAAGCGCCGGTCCACCGTCGGGACTCACCGTCCGCTCCCGCCGGCAGAGTAAGCGCCGGTCCACCGTCGGGACTCACCGTCCGCTCCCGCCGGCAGGGTAAGCGCCCGTCCACCATCGGGACTCACCGTCCGCTCCCGCCGGCAGGGTAAGCGCCCGTCCACCATCGGGACTCACCGTCCGCTCCCGCCGGCAGGGTAAGCGCCCGTCCACCGTCAGGACTCACCGTCCGCTCCCGCCGGCAGGGTAAGCGCCCATCCACCGTCGGGACTCACCGTCCGCTCCCGCCGTTCAACGCCAGCATACCGAGCAAGATGAACGAGTGGGTGAAGAAGATCCGCTCCTCGGTGCAGTCGGTCGTTGAGGGAAAGCGGAGAAAGAGCGCTCCGCCGTCGACCGGCGAGAGCAAGGTATCAACGTGTGCTGTATAGCTCTTTAGCTCTTGGCGATGTGCATAGGCATGGTGCGCATCAAACGTACCAATTGGAAACATCCAGAGGTGTCTATACGCTGTCGTTCAAGCCTAAAAGGTTTGTGTTTTCTGAAGCAATCAATTTGCTTTGTCTGTTTCAGGTTAATAACGTTGTGGCCACTTGGGCGCATACAGATTCGCTGTGCAACTTAGCTCGGGTTTTACAAGAAACGGGCCGGACGTATTATTTGGTCACAACGCATTTGGCACTAATTGTTCAAAACACATTAGGGTGGGTGGGGTGGAATGCTAATAACATGAGCCAATAGCTCAGTGTCATCCCTAGCGGAGGCGCGTCACAAGCGTCGCGTGTCTGGCCGTTATTTTTACACTTGTTCGCTCCACTGAATTGCGAGTCCGGGAACGCTTCCGCCTCGACCTCATACGACTCGGACGTATTATGTTGCATGTGGAGAATGAGTCAGTGAGATAATTTTTCCTTGTTTTACGTGCTGTCGGTTCACAAAAATCAGTCAAAAATAATCAGTCGACAATACCCAGCACACAGTGGTCGAAGAAAACCAATTGTGTGCATCACAGGGTGTTTTAGTTGAAACATTACGTTTGAAAAGGCTGCGATACGGATAACAAAACATCTTTTATCATTTTGCTTTATATTACAGGTGGTGAATATTCGAATATCTTTTTTTGTCATGGCCAGTGTTCATCTGCGTAGCAAAACGCCTCCACCACGGCCCCCTGAACTGAACGCACTTCCTCACATTCCAGAATGACCCATACCTGCTAATGTCTTGCAAATGGCGTGTCTAGCCACTGAGAGCAGGGAGTGGAGGCCCGTATCTCTAGCTTCCAGATTATAATGATCGCGAGACACCCTGAGACACCAACCCAAAAGTCCATGCATTTTAGCAACATTTGCCAGAGAGAGCGCGCGCTCGTCTATCTTGCACTTTTTTGAAAATGGTATTTAAAGTGAAACACCACGCACAGAGATGTTCTCCAGTCTGCTTTACAAAATGTGTCCGTTCATTATTGCGAAACGATCACTGAAGACGGCTGACTGGGTGCTAACAAAGGCCTTTTAGATTGTTGCGCATCGCTGTCAGCTGCTCTCCTCGCCTTTTGCTTAACTACGCGGGGGAGAAACAGACGACGGTGGAGTTGATTGCTTCACACGTTAACGATCTCGTGACGTGGCCAGCCGATTCCCGCGGCAGTTCGCGGGGACGTGGCGCTGCCATTACCGCTGCTGAATGTGTTAGTTGTGCGGCGGGAAAGGACGGGGTGAGGTTTTGCCTATTACGCTGTCAAGAAACCCTCAGCGCGTGGTTTCTGCCATAAAGCGGCTGCGGTGGGCACGCATTGTGTTCATTCCGTCGTCAGCCTCCGGGGGCGTCTGGCTTGTCGCGTCGGTATTCTAATGCGCTGGTTCGCCGGTGTGGTCATTCGTGATTTCGCGATTGCGTGCTGGCTTTTGGCGGTTCGTTGAGGCTGCATTCGAGGATGGAGTCATGGCATGGCCCTTCCGCGCTGTAAGTGCAACTACGCTGTGCTACCGAGCAGTCATCCATGATGATGACTCCCTTGAGCAAGCAGCCACTAGGAGCGATCATGACTCGATCCAACCACAGAAAACAAAGCATGTTCTCGCCTCTCAATGGGATGGAGGAAAAAGGATTTACTCCGTAACTCATGCATTCAGTTATCGGAGTTGAATGCCACGTCGTTGTCTTGCAACTTTATTATTTGCAGTACTGTTGCCGTGCGCCCTTGCTGTACAGTCCCACGTACTCTTGCTATGTATTTGGTCTTTATTGTAGCCGTCTGGCGCAATTTGCAGACTCACATGCCGGTGTGATTCAGCTCTTCTGTAGCCCTCTTCCGTTATTGTGCAGTCCTCCATCCTGTTATGATCCATCGTCCGGTGCTCTAGCCGTGTGCCGTTGCTGTGCACTCCTCCCGTGCTCTAGCCGTGTGCTGTTGCTGTGCACTCTGCCCGTGCGCTAGCCGTGTGCTGTTGCTGTGCACTCCGCCCGTGCGCTAGCCGTGTGCCGTTGCTGTGCACTCCTCCCGTGCTCTAGCCGTGTGCTGTTGCTGTGCACTCTGCCCGTGCGCTAGCCGTGTGCTGTTGCTGTGCACTCCGCCCGTGCTCTAGCCTTGTGCCGTTGCTATACACTCACCCGGTGCTCTCGCGATGTGCCGTTGCTATGCATTCCTCTGGTGCTCTAGCCGTGTGCCGTTACTGTGCACTCCGCCCATGCTCTAGTCGTGTGCCGTTGCTGTGCGCTCCTGCCGTGCTCTAGCCGTGTGCCGCAGCTGTGCACTCCTCCCGTGCTCTAGTCGTGTGCCGTTCCTGCGCACCCCGCCCGTGCTCTAGTTGTATCCCTTTGCTGTGCACTCTGCCCGTGCTCTAGTCGTGTGCCGTTGCTGTGCATTCCTCCCGTCTTGATGTTGCGTGTGTTGTCCGCGTTGCTGCTGTGTTGTAGGCGCGCAATGATGCGCTGTTTAGGCGAAAAGGTCATATGCCATTACCGTGACCGCGCGCCGATGCTATAGTCTCGCGTCGTGACTCTGCGCCGGTGCTGTAGCCGCCTGCCGTTGCCGTTGACAGCCGGATTGGCAGCGGGCGTCGGAGCCGGTTGAGCTGCCACCGCCCCAGGGACCACAGCTGGCCAGCCTGACCAAGCAGCGGGCGCGCGGCCCTCCCCGGCGTCGGCCCTCGCCCCGCTCCGTGCTGCTCGAGCCGGCACGCACGGCGCCTGCCGTCGGCGACGACGACCCGTCCAGGTTCGCCTGGGGCTGCGACCCCTCCATCGACCCGGCTCTCTTCTTCAGCGACGTGCTCGGCCGCAGCATGGTGCGGACTAACGGCACGGCATGCGGCAGCCACCAGCTCGCCAGCATAGGCGAGGAGCACGCCGAGGGTGACGACGCGCGCCTGCGGGCGTCGCGCGCCGAGGCAGAGTCAGCGGGCGTAGAAGGGGTGTCGGGTGATTCCGCTGGCGCGTCGATAGGCGGTGATAGGGCGTCAAAAGACGCTGATAGGGAGAAAACGTCCGCGGGGCGGACGTCAGTGGGTGAGAGGGTCTCAGAGGGCGCGAAGAGGGTGTCGGTGACGTCAGAGCTGTCAGCAGAGGGGCAGGGGCCACCGTGTGAGTCATCGGGAGAGCCACCAGGGGTCGCGAAAGAAGCTGCAGGGACCGCGAAAGGGGCCCAGCCGCCGAAGGGCGACAGGAGTCGGGACAGCAGCACGACAGTTCTGAGGCTGAAGGGGGGTGAGGTGGAGGGAGCGCCGCCGCGGAGGTTGTGCACTATTCTGTAGTGACGGCGGCGAGCACTGGGACCTCCGATCTGTCACTAGTCCCAGCCGCCAGACGGGAAAGGGCGATGAAAGGTAACTGTTTGGCTACCTGCGGTGATAACTGATCGTGCGGTCGCGTTTTTACAGGCTTCTTCACGGCCAATCATTTGTATATGGTTCAGGTCAGTAAGGTCTTCTCGCCTTGTGTTGAAGTTACCATTTACCTAACAGCTTGGTCTTCAGACCGTGACCGGAGCTTATCACCGTCGATCACTGCATTGTACGTCGGGGTCGCTAAAGACAAGATGAGGTGGGAAAGCTCATATCACAAATATGAGTTCTGTCTTGCATTCGGAAACGGGTAAGAACACAAGTTTCTAGGATTTATAATAGCAAGCACCCACTAGTTTAGCGAAAGGTGATGTGTTCTGGTGTAATGGGCTAGATAATACCTTTGATGTTCCGAATAGTTTCAGGCGATGCGTTATGTTTGCGATGTGCAAGTAAGGTCGCAATTAAAAGCGTGTCCATACCAAAGGTTCCAAGTGATACGAATGGCTTTATCGATGTCAACCAAAGTGATAAACGAATGATGTCACATCAAGACAGTGTTTGTTGTTTGTAGATAGAAATGCCGGATAGACGTAGAAATAACTTGTATGCAGTGCGTATCCTGTAGATGTAGAAACGCATGCCATTAACTCAAACGATGTGGATATGTACCTTCTTTTCTGCGGTATATATCGAAAACCTGGCCTGTGAAGATGCCACTTCCCCTTCTCTTCGTGTAGCCTCGAGCAATGCACGTTTAATACACTTGTGCTGAATTGGTTTTTACCTTTCTGAACACCCGTCTGTGTTTGCTGGCTCGGTGGGAGCAGGTCGGAGCATGGCCCCAAAAATGACGTCTGCCATCCGCTCCCTTGGCCGCAGCCTGGCTGCCTTACATGCGTCGCTCTGCAGCTTCTCATCTACGATGCCATCTGCTGGGAGTTTGCCCCACCCCTCCCGATGTCTGCCCCACCCCTCCCGATGTCTGCCCCACCCCTCCCGATGTTTGCCCCACCCCTCCCGATGTTTGCCCCACCCCTCCCGACGTTTGCCCCACCCCTCCCGATGTCTGCCCCACCCCTCCCGATGTTTGCCCCACCCCTCCCGATGTTTGCCCCACCTCTCCCGATGTTTGCCCCACCCCTCCCGATGTCTGCCCCACCCCTCCCGATGTCTGCCCCACCCCTCCCGATGTTTGCCCCACCCCTCCCGATGTCTGCCCCACCCCTCCCGATGTTTGTCCCACCCCTCCCGATGTCTGCCCCACCCCTCCCGATGTCTGCCCCACCCCTCCCGATGTCTGCCCCACCCCTCCCGATGTCTGCCCCACCCCTCCCGATGTTTGCCCCACCCCCCTCCCGATGTTTGCCACCCCCACCCCTCCCGATGTCTGCCCCACCCCTCCCGATGTGAGTGTGAGCGTGTTTGACAGAGCTGACCACCACGACTGTCTTACTGAGAATTCTGTGGAGAAGCATATGATATGTGTAAGCCTGCGCTGGGTGCAACTCAGCTACGTACAATAGCATATGCTTAAACCTCCACCATCCGAGGCTGGAGCCACCGGAACCGCTGTACTGCGGATAACGCCGAAAACGCATCGGACCCTGGATCATTTAAAATGGGTGCTATATGGCCATAACGCTGCTGTCATCTAGACAAACACTCCCCATCACCCGTCAGTCCGATAGCTGTCTGGAAGGCCAGGGGCCTCAGGCTGCCTTCCAGTCAGGAGGGGGTCTGTGATGCTCAGGTCCTCGAGCCGGAGAGCATCGACGCCCTGCGGGCAACCCCAGGTCATCCCAAATCAGCAGGGGGCACGCCGCGGCCGCGGCGAGACGCAAGGGGACACTCTCCCCTCACGCTCGGCTGCGGGGCTGAACGACTTGACCTCCGCAGCGTCGAATGCGCAACATCGGACTTAACTCCCGCCGGAGACGTGCGATGATCTCATGCACAGCTCTGGCAGTGCCGAGCATCTATGCTTGCCATCGTCCTCATTTCCATCACCGCTGCACTGGAACTGACGTATGCCCGTGTCTGTGAGGAGGCACAAAGAACAATCTTGAGAATTGGGTCCACAGATAGAGCGGCATGCCGCGTACCGTTCTGACGAGCATGGGCCGCTTCATGGCAGCACGCTGCCTCGCTGTAGATGATGCCGTCGCCTTGCTGTCCACGTCCACACAGGGTCTGGGGCTGATCTGCCAGCAGGGCAGGCCTGTCCACGTCCTCACAAGGCCTGGGGCGGCAGGCCTGCCAGCGAACCCAGTGCTATCACACCCCCATCGATGATTCCGCCGCCGTTCGACCAAGCGGCTCCCAGCAGATAGCGACGCATTCATTGTTGGGCTCGCGGATAAAGCTGGCGAGATTTCAGGAGCGAGCTGGCCGGCCCACCATCAGTAGGGCCGACGCGTCTTGCGCCGGCCTGCAGGCCTCCAATGTTGATTTCCGGCTGTTGCTTAACATACGGCCACACATATTTCTCGGCGCGAGCCGCATAAACCGTCAGGAATGTGGCGCATTTCCGGGTAGTGTCGCGGCTTTGGAGAGAAGCCTTGGATGTGGGGATGCAAGTGGCAGAGTTTCGATAAAACGGGGTTTTGCTTCTTTTAGCTTTTTAAGATGGTTGGCGCGAAGTTCCCTTTGGAAGCAGCTTGAAATGAAAGTGTAGGACAATATACACAAAAGGGAATGGAGTTTCACCGGCGCTTTCGAAGAAGGTTTACCATCTGCGTCGCCTCCATTCAGTGAATTTTGGGTCCAAAGGTGGGTGCTTTGCGGAAAGCCCAATGAAGTGTTGTGAACTCATCTAGTCGTTATAGCAAACGTTTCAAAGCGTGGATTTTCACCATTGATACTAGCTGGGAGAGCCCAGACTGGCGCCAACGGACGGTTCCGCCTCAAAGACCGTGTGCTGCGAGTATTGCTTTAGATCTCTCACAAAGCCAAGTGTGTCCACACGAAGTCTCATCGATGCGCCGTACGCCGTGAGCTCAAACAAATTTTTATCAACGAAACTTGCCGCTCGCCCACCGAAAAATGTCCTAAACTGACTATATGTCTCTCGTCTCCATGGCTCTCGCTGGTACGGGCTTATTTTGTTTCCCACTGGATATCGCCACCATATACCACCTCCCACGGGCTTGCAATCTCCTAATTCAGACCAACAACCTGTAAACACAGTATTCTCTCGCTCACTCCTTCACTCTCGCGCTCGCTCACGCCCGCTCTCTCGTACGTTCCCTCACTCGCTCTCCCACTGTCTCGCTCCCGCGCTCCCTCGTTGAGCTATCGTGTTCTCTCCTAACACGAGGGAATGGGAAGGGTCGTGTTGCCTAGTCCACGGCGTCTCAGCTCGGCCGGACTCCGACCGCCGGGGTCGGCGGCGCGCGCCACACGGACGCCACCTGTCGCCGCACTGCTCGGCCGCCCGAACCCCGTCAGCGTGTCTGCCCCGCCGACCGCTGACAATGGCCACTGACGGAGTTCTGGGCCAGCACAATGTCTCTGATGCCCTGCCTGCTTACTCGCCTCCGCCCTCGCCGCCATTAGAGCCGCCAGCAGTCTGCCGGAACCGGTGACTTGCGCCTCTCGCCTTGTTACCCACGGTGACGAAAACATTAGTCGTGCTTTTGCTACACGTTCAGCAATGGCTGCCGTACACACGGGTGCTGTGGGGACTCATGCCTGAAGGCTCGTCGTCCTGCGCTGCGCCGCTGCTCGGTGCACCTCTGTCGCCATGGCTACGGTCGGCTGGCGGGACAAGTGGGCAGAAGTGGCCGCGATTGGATGAGGTCAGCTGGCTAGTCAGCACAGCTCGCCGGCGGCGGCGGACGGATGGCTTCCCCTAACCAGGGCAAGCGAGCTGGCACAGGCTTTGTCAGGCAGTGGTCGCTGTCAGGCTGTGAGACCTGACAGATTCTGTGGGATTCTGACGGTAGCGGATTATCAGACTGGGAGCGGTCATGCTGCAGGGGGCTGACAGACTGCGCAGGGTGTCGGACCGAAAAAGCAGGTATGACAGGGTCAGATTAAAGGAACTGTCGGACAGTATGATGAAGTTTAAGACCGAATAACTGTCGGACTATAAACTCTCAGAATGTGAGGAGGAATTTGCAGGCTGTGGGAACACTGATTCGCCTGGGGGATTGCCAAACTGCGAGAACTGCAATGATGTGAGATGGTTTTACTACGGAAGTTGTCAGCTCCTGGGTGCCAGCTAAGCCTTAGGGTACAGACGGGGCTGTCAGACAGCAGCGGCCACGGACGCTGGACGGAACGTCTACAACTGTCAGGTCCTGGGTGCCAGCTAAACCTTAGGGTACAGATGGGACTGTCAGACAGCAGCGGCCATGGACGCTGGACGGAACGTCTGCTGTAGTGAACTGGAGTAATGCCGTTAACATTCCGTATGCATCTCGTATTCAGTTGCGCGTCGTTATTAACATAGCAGGCCTTATTTCGGTAATTTCAAGTACGTATGTCCAACTTCTTGTATGCAGTTTATGTAGCACAAAACGTGATTTCTGTTTAAGCATCCGGCCCTTTTTCCTTCTTTTTTTTGTGTTTTATCTTAAATCCTCCCGACGCCCTGCTTACCTGGGCAGGCTTCATGCTTCAGCGACGAGTGGGCCGAGAGGCCTCCTGAAGGGCAGCCTCGACCGGACGCCCAGCGCACACTCCGAGTGGTCCCTGCCCTGGCCAAGGCTCGGTGGTTGGCTCCCAGGCGCATGTAGTCCTGTCCCACCATTATTTATTCTCCTTCATCCCACAGCAATGAAATGATCACTTCTGGTCCAAAGGGCTCTAATCCAAACAACCAAATCATATCAGTCCTGTGCGAAACTCGCATTACCTGCACAACATTGAATGAGAGCCCGCTGAAGCACGTTATATCTGGAAAACCATGCTCAAAAAGCTAGAATGAACGATTCGACGGTTATATGCTGCTTGGCATTGAGCGCCGTATGGCAAATGGGGTATCAGTATTTGAATGACGTCTCTGTAGCGCCATGCATTCTTAAGTGACCGTGAAATAGTCTGCGTGAGAAAGTATTTCCATCTTCGTGGGCGTGCAGCTAAAAAACTAGAGGGTTTAAGGTCTTGAGAAGGACAGGGCCGTGACCTGCACCGAATGGTCTTCAAGATGGCTATTTTAGTTTAAACTCCCATACCAATGTGAAACACCTTCATAAACCATTACACTGCCGGTATGCCCGCATGTGCCGGACGTAATTACGCGTTTGACTACGTGTGAAGATGTAGTCACACCTTCACTGTGCGTTTCATTACCGGGGATCACAAAAAAATTTGCGTGTCCGGCATGAAATACACACGACACAACATTTAGCATTCGCTGTCGACCCTCGCCGGGCAACCAAGACTAGCATTCGCTGCCGACCCTCGCCGGACGACCGAGACTAGCCGAACGGCACGCCATTTGGATTTGCTTTCAAACCTGACATCCTCGCTCACCAGAGAGGATGGATCGCTTCACCACCTGACTTCAACGAGTGGACCCTATGCGGGCATCTGCGTCTTTTGACACAGATTAATTCGGCGTAGATTGGCTTTTGTGCGTCAGTTATCAAAATATAGCGAATATAACCTCCGGTGTATCACCAAAGCGACTGGAACGAATAAAAGTGCAGCTTGCTTTGCGATTTGGGATATGGAGGCTCGGCAGTTATCGTGGTCAAAGCTGTAATGATTTCAAACTCTTATTTTGCCTTGTGCAGCACAACAGCGAGACTCCACGTTACGTCATGGTCCAGTGCGTCGAATAAGTAAGCCGATTAATTTATAACGTTCGTTTCCGGCAGGAGTCTGATGGTGTCCTCCTGTCGGGACTTGGTGTACGAGTACAGTTCGAGCGAAGAGTCGGAGGGCTCGCGGAAGCCGTGTCGACCCTCGGTGGGGCGGTGTCTCAGCGCCGCCACGTCGGAGACCACCCTGCCCCCCGCACGACGGTCCGCCAGCCCGTCGCCGCCTGGCGGCGGTGTCTTAAGCTCCAGTAGCAACATCTACCGACAGAGAGCAGCAGGGGTATCGCGACGCTCGGCCGCTCCGTGCCTGAGCAGGCAGAAGCGGGCTTCGGTGCCCAGCCTCGTGGCTCCCCGCAAACAGCTGGAGAAGGAGTTTGGGGGCGGCAGCAGCACCGGCAGCTCTTCGCTCTCAAACCTAACATCTACGCTCACCAGAGAGGGTGGGTCGCTTAACGACATCAGTATCCGCAGCATGTCACTTGCGCGACAACGAGCCCAACGGTCGTGGTGTCACACACATGAAAATGGCAAGCATTACGATAACATGAACGTACATCGCGTGGCTCTTTTCGAGTTTTAACTGTCTAACGCTGTATTCCGGTGTTTTTTTATCGCATGCATTGGCGACCGAGCTCTACCCCAAGGAGCTGACGACAATCGGTACAGCGCTTACCGCCTCTCTCGAATGGCCCCATGTCTCTCCCCAACACTCATCTGCATGCGTTTGACTGACGAGCGTTGCCGACAGGCCAGCTGCTGCCGGCGCTGCTGACGGGCCTGCAGCGGGCCTCTGTAGGTCTGAGGCAGACCTCGGCCCGTGTCACGGACCTGGAAGGCCGGCTGGGCGGCACCGAGAGGAACATGACAGCCGCCAGAGCCGACATGGCCAGGATACAGGTCAGATTGGTCAGCTTCGGCGGTCTCGACTCAGGGACGGACGCACAGTCCTGAGGGTGGTCGGCTTGTGCGTAGTTAGCTTCTGGGCTTTTGGTGATTTCAACAGTGCGTTCTTATAGCCCCCAGCCGCCTTCTTGGGAAAAGTTCGACAAAAAGCGATGCAGCCCAGCGAGCCATTATCTGGCACGCTTCAAACCGAACTTAGCATGTTGCATTCGCTTTGTGGCACGTGAAAGCTGTCGGCTGCATTCGTTACCAAAAAAGGTCGCGTTCCGCCTTGAGAATGAGTTGAAATACATCTGACTGAGCTTTACCCTGTGTCGAGACGCTAAGCTCCCGCAAGCTGAGTATTGCCTCGTGTCGAGAGGCTAAGCTCCCGCACGCTGAGCATTGCACTGTGTCGAGAGGCTGAGCTCCCGCAGGCTGAGCATCACCCTGTGTCGAGAGGCTGAGCTCCCGCAGGCTGAACATTGCCCTGCATCGGGAGGCTGAGCTACCGCAGGCTGAGCATTGTCCTGTGTCGGGAGGCAAAGCTCCCACAGGCTGAGCATTGCCCTGTGTCGAGAGGCTAAGCTCCCGCAGGCTGAGTATTGCCCTTTGTCGAGAGACTGAGCTTACGCAAGCTGAGCATTGCTCTGTGTCGAGAGGTTAAGCTGCCTCAGGCTGAGCATTGCTCTGTGTCGAGGGGCTGAGCTCCCACAGGCTGAGCATTGCTCTGTGTCGAGGGGCTGAGCTCCCGCAGGCTGAGTATTGCCCTGTGTCGAGGGGCTGAGCTCCCGCAGGCTGAGCATTGCTCTGTGTCGGGGGGCCGAGCTCCCACAGGCTGAGCATTACCCTGCGTCGGGAGACTGAGCTTTCACAGGCTGAGCTAAGCCGCTCAGCTCGGGCAATTTCTAGCACTCTTACAACATTATCTAACCTGGATTTCCCACGCAGGACAATGTAACGTCCCTGCAGATCATCGTGGCAACAACTAGTGGCAAGATGGCTGCTTTCGCCGAAATGTTCCAAACAGTGGATGAACAACTTCAGAATATGTGGATGGTGAGCTAGGCTACTCCTTTCATTTCGGGCGCAATTATCTTGCACTAGATGAAGAATCATCTGTGTCCGAGGTCTGCTTCGTTTTAGCGACATCATGGGAGGGCGTTGTGTTTTTTTGACTCACATAACTAACCACAGCATGCATTACAAAAATGAACTACGCTTTAAGCATCAACGAATCTGAGGAAGTGCTAGAAAAGCACACGCGACCAATGCTCGTTACCAATGGACAATGACTATCAGTGTGTCAAAGCGTCATCTCACTATAATCATTAACCATTCGACTTATGCAAGCTAAGCTTCAACGTGGAGCTTCGCACTATGCAACAGAGTTCGCTTCGGCCCGGTTGTCACCGGCCAGTAGCATGACTGCGCTAGCTCGTGACGCTGACGTCCGCCGTGCCGCGCCTCCAGGAGATGGAAGCCGTCAACGCCAACGTGCACCACGTGATGCACAAGACGCTGGAGCACCAGCGCCAGAACGAGAAGCTGTTCGGCCAGCTGGAGGCGCTGCGGGACCAGCTGCTGGAGCGGCGGCAGGGACGGGACGCTCCCGGCTCCGCTGTCACCAGGGGACGCCACCGTCCGCAGCCGCCCGAGGGCGTCCAGACGGAGGGGACAATGGGACCGGCGGCGGCGGCGGCCGGCGCCCGGGCCGTTGGAGTGGAGAGCACGTGCGATCTCAGCGCCGTCGATGACCTCCTGTCCAACACGCTGGTCATATGACGAGCGGGGCGTGACCTCAGGAGGCTGGCGGTGCAGCCAGGGACCCAGCGCAGCCGCGGTACTGATCACAGACTGGCAGCAGCGAGGCCGGCCGGTGCCAATGCATTTCCGCAGCCACGTTCCAATAATGTTAATAGCGCGTAGTCACTTGTGGTGGGGCCAGTGTGAAGTTGTTTTGCGTTCCACCTGAGACATTACCAAGGTTACATTTAACTGGAAGTCGTTGCAGCCACCTGCTGAAACGATGTGCATGCTTTCCAGCGAGTAATTGGTCGGGTTCATGCATTGAAGGTGCCCGTGTGAAGAGAGCGCTCTCGTGCCTTGGCTGAAGATGCCGGCCGCGCACCTGCGCTCGCCGAGTAGGAGGTGCGCAAAGTAAACTGCTGTTTATGTTCAGGTTTTATTTTTTGCTATTGAGGAATTTATCTACGGTAGGACATTTGAACTAAACCATGGAATCAGCCTAGAATAAATGAAGATGGTGGAATCGTTCGGCTGGGATCGGGTCCTCTGTGCACCACACGTGACAAATGTACGCTGGAACGTGATAGACAACACATGTCGAGAGCAAAACAGCACCTCAGAGTCATCAAAAATGGAATGAAACGACCACTCTGCTTCAAATCCATGCTACGGAAGGTCTGCTACAGAAACAAGGTAGCAGCACGGGGTCAAACATGAAATAACATCTTAGCACGAGCTTCCCTAGCAGAGCTTTCACGAAACTCCCTCCAACCACACGGCCCTGGAAGCACGGCGTTGAGAGTCAAAGGCACATTATAGCAACCATGGGAACGGGGCAGATAGTAAAGCTGACACATGTTATGCTCCCTGACGCGAGCTGGCCGTTGACGTGGATGGACCCTGCTTGCTCCGTAACATGCTTTCATCGTCCCATGGAGCACCGAAGGCGGGGATCGTGAAAGCTGGGAGGTTTCAAACCCCGAAATAGCTTCCAAATCTGTGTTACGTTTGTCTGATGCAGCATACCTTCTGCACCAACAATGCCCAACCTCGCAGCGGAAAGTAACCCAATTTAATCAGTCATGAGGTTTAAGTTGTTGAATCAACTTTGTTCGTGGCGATTTGCGTGGAAATACGCATTGCATCCTGTAAAATACCTGGTTCTGATACTGGAATTGATTCATTCCATTCGTTCTGAAACATTTGTTCTAAATCTATTGGGTGGATGCACTTATAGAGTCGGCGCTTACACTCAGCAGCACCTGTGGCGTGAGCGCCGTCCCCACCGTCCGATTGCGAGGGCCCCGGCGAAGGGCAGATTTTGCGGCGAAAGCCTGACGTGCTGCGCTGCCCGACACGGTCCGTCTTGCCCTCTGACGCCACCTAACCTTTAACGCGACCGCTGCCACCGGCCGCAGGCCATCTCAGCCAGAGGCAAATAGTGAGCGCATAATGTAACTCGGACCAACCCCGCCATGGGTAAGTAAAAAGACACGCGCGCCAGCGCGTCTATGGGAGCGGACAATCATGAGCATCCTACCATACGGATCGTGCACATCTAATCATGCTCACTTCCAAACATCTGCTTGTCATCCTCACCATCTTGTAAAGATTCGCAGCATGGAAGACTGAAGCTAACACGCATCACTCGCACTGTCCCCGAGATAAAGACGGTCAACGCCGTTTGATCGCCGAAGCGAGCGGACAACATTGGTAAGAACATCACAAACGCTCCGCAGCAATACACTTTTCGTTTTCATCGCCTTGGTATAGAGTCACAAATGAGCTGCCTCATCTAAAACACTGTGTTATGATACCCCGGAATGCTGGAATATTGCTGATGTCCTGGAACTCTTTTACAACACAACGGAATTCGCTCAAGGTCACCGCAGGGGCCACAAGCCTCAGCGGCGGACGGCAGAAGCGTGTCCAGCAGCATTGTCCCGCCGCACAGAACATTACTCAGCTGCTCAGCGGCCCGACCGGAAGCCACCATCACGGTTCGGCACCATGGCGCTCGCAGCGCCCTCCACTACGGCTCGAAGGCTGGGTTCTCGAGGCCGCCGCTGGGTGGCGCCACTGCGTCTCCGTTACCAAGCGCCTCTACGGTCGGCCTGCCCTCTGAAATCACGGCGGTAAACAAATTAGCACCGTTCAGTTCTAGACCCAGGACGCCACAGCAGTCACCTGGCCTGCTACAGAATGCATGTCAAAATGTTAACCTGAAGCTTGCATCCTATCGTTCGGGTGATGTGGTCTTTCCCGTAACGCGGTTTTTCACAGCACGACGCAAAAACTATACAGGCATAACGGTATCTGGACTATTCCACCCGGCCAAAGGTGAGCCTTATTTGCCGTCAGATGATGGTTTGTACGTGCGATATCATCTTAGCTGCCGTCAGATTTGCACACAATCGCCGCAAGTTGCTGTTACACGTAGCCAAGTGAGTACGGACGGAATGAGTGGGCGACGGAGGGGCGGTACTTCACTCGGTGTTACGCGACTTACATCGTCTTGCGACACCGCACGGGATAAGCTGAGTACAACTTATTCTTATCATTGTTTTGCTTATACGTAAGGAGTTATTTGACCTAAGATTATCTCATAATCATAACCACTCAATTGCGGAGAAAGCCCATCTCGGTGGAGAAAGGCGGTTTAACACCATCCTTACCACCATCCAGCTTAACCACCGGGTACTCTTCACTTCCTTCGGGAGGCTTGTACAGTATCCAAGCCAAGTTATAGAAGACGAATGAAGCAAATTTCCAACAAAGCGTGGCGCCCAACAGGTATCTGGAAAGGCAGTTGCGCGTTACAGCGCAAGGAACGTGGTGCTAATCTCTCACGCAGAAAAGTTGTTGAATAGCTGGTAAGACATTAGCCGTGCCTTTTCGCCATTGCGTTATTAACGCAAACTGCACATTTAGCTGTCGGTGCCGCAGCGTTGCCATCACAATGCGCCGCAGCTGTGGGGATGTTTTAACCACAGGTGTTATATCTGCGACATAAACGCAATGTAACACCCGTGACAGTGAGTGGAAGTTCCACTCATTGATTGGGTACGGTTCCACTTGTTTCGAGCACCAATCAAAGTCGGACGATAGGCGAAAATCTCCGACACAAGGCCGCAATGCAATGTTTTGCCTTGAACGGGAAGGGAGGTTGTCTCTGGGCCGAGTCCTCCGCCCACAGCCAGGAACGGTCGGACTCTCCACCCACAGCCAGGAACGGTCGGGCTCTCCACCCACAGCCAGGAACGGTCAGGCTCTCCATCCACAGCAAGGAAAGGTGTGGCCTCGAACCGGTTCTGTCAGCTAATCCCGCAGACATGTAGGTAGCGGTTATAGCATGTAGGTAGCACATGTAGGTAGCGGAGGCGTTTAACACCGAAATGTGCACGTAGCGGTTATAACGGAATGAAGAAAAGGAGCGGTAAATGTCACTACGGCGTCCAGTTATTTAACCACCGTAGTCTCTGTCCAGACGCAGACAAATGTTCACATTGCAGTCTTTGAAGGCTTTATTTTGGCATGAAAAACTCACGGCAGTTTGAACAAACCTTGAAAAATCACGACAGCCGTCGTTTTGTTTTGAACTATCAAATGCGATTGAGCGAAATCTTTAAAGCTTACTCCCCAAAAGCCCAGTCTGACAAGGTCAACGGGTTTCGACGGTAGTCCCTCTATTGCGGGAATTTTTCCAATTTTCATCGTTTTCTTTCACGTGGAAGTCGTCCAGTGGAAAACGACGCACCAAAGCCATCCACACCCCGCTCGTCCACCAAGATGACGTCTTCTAGTTCTTACCTGCTCATCCACCAGTTGTCGTAGACGAGACAGGCGCCGGGCCGGTCGCAGGGCGTCACCCACAGCAGGCAGGAGCGGGTCGATGAGCGTTCCGAAGATAATGGGCCCAGGGATGGTGCCCACTACGCGCAGCACCGTGCTCGAGATGCCCATCGCCAGAGAACGCTGCCGGGGCGCCACCGACCTACGACCCGCGGTCAACAGACTACGGTCAACGGTCAACGGTCAGGGGTCAGGGGGTCAGGGGTCAGCGTTCAGCGGTCAGCGGCCAGCGGTCAGCAGTTCAGCAGTCAGCAGTCAGCAGTCAGCAGCTAGCAGTCAGCAGCTAGCAGTCAGCAGTTGGCAGTCAGCGGTCAGCAGTCAGCAGTTAGCAGTTGGCAGTCAGCGGTCAGCAGTCAGCAGTCGGTAGTCAGTGATCGGCAGTCGTAGTGGGCAGTCGGCAGTCAGAGGTTAGAGAGGTCAGCAGTCAGCGTTCAGCAGTCAACAGTCGGTAGTCAGTGATCGGCAGTCGTAGTGAGCAGTCGGCAGTCAGGGGTTAGAGAGGTCAGCAGTCAGCGGTCAGAGTTTTAACAGTCAGAGATCAGTGGACAGTGGTCAGCAGTCAAAGGCTAGAGGCCAGATGTCAGCGATCAGAAATCAGAGGTCAGTGGCTAGGTTGGCGGTCAGAGGTCGTGGTCAACGGTAAGATGTTGGAGGTCAGTGGGCAGCGGTTAGTGGTCAGAGACCAGAGGTCGGAGACAAGAAGTCAGAGGCCAGAGGTCAGAGGTCCGAGTCAATGGTCAGAGGTGGAACCTGCGCCGTGGGGCGCCAGCATCAAGCCAGCGCGTTATTATCCGGACATAAGTAAAGAGAAGTCAGCAGGGGAGAGAGAGTGTCACAACACCACGAGTTAAACGCACAGTCAGGCAGACAGCTTTGACGGAGTGGATTACGCCAAAAAAACTTAAACTTGAACCAAAATGATATGCTATTCTGACATGCTTCTGCAAAGAGATGTAAGCTATCTGTTACACCGTTCCCTCAAAAAGACAGAACAAGAAGAACTTTTTAAGAAAATTTAAAACCCTTTGCAGTAGGCGCTGCAATGGACAGCAGCCTTCGGTTAAAAAACTTAAATTTTGGAGGGAGAATCATTCGCCGCATTAGCAAACATGGTACAAATTTGCATGATGATAATATTATATCCGCGCATATGGCATTTGCGGATGTGAATTCTAGTGTTGTCGCACCGAGCCTCTTGTACCGCTCCTTCCCAGCATTTCCCCACCGTGTTGGTTAGAGTTGCATTGCCTCCCTTCCATGCATGTAGACAGCAGCTGGAAGAGCTCTGTGGTGATAATTTAAACTGCTCGCAGTTCACTCACGCCCCTCATGTATCCAATAAAGACTTCTAGACAGCCCAGACAGGCCCCAGTTACGCCGCGCTTGCAGCGGCGCGGAGCTGGTATGGCGGCGCGTAACTGGGGCGGCCGGCCGCCGCGGCGCAATCAGCTGGGCTCAGCGGAGCGCACCTGACGATGGCCGTGGAGCTGGCGAGGTGCCGACGAACAGGCAGAAGGCGGCCACCGTCTGCACCACCACCAGCAGCGGTAGGTAGGGGCACGAGCTGCGACAGCGGCCACGCCGCGCCGGCTCCCGCGCCGGCTCCGGGAAACAGCCGCACGAGCTCGCCACCCTGAAAACGGACACGGGTGACCTCGGGTCAACGGCAAACGTTTGGGGGGGGGGGGGGGGAGGGCAGATCGCAGGGAGGCAGGGGTCGGACACAGCCTCACCGGCGCCAGCGTATCAGCCGACTGTTTCTCTCCAGCAGGGAGTCAACCAAAACTGGGACAGCGTGCAAGACATAAATCGCGATCGCGATAATAGATTGCGGCAAACTACTGTTCACCTTTCGCCGCAACATCTCCACTTATGTGACATAAATGCCAATTATGTTTTTCTTTCGTATCAGGCCATTGCCTTTTCACATATCGGAATAGCAGCCACTATTGTCCATCGGTGAACGAGCCTAAGTCTAGCGGGAGAATGCGGACAGAATCCGTTCGTTTATGCATTTTGTCCGGGTGGACTAAAAAGAGTTAATGCCAGTCCCATATCACTTCATGAACTTTGAGCTCAACACACCGTAGCCTAGAGTATTATGTACAGTGAGCTTGGCGGGCAGTGGTGCACTTCGATGCGAAGGCGACAGTCGACAATCGACTACATGCCACCGCAAGGCTTGCTGCATTCGGGAGGAAATGTTAACTGCCTGGCTGAGAGCACAACACGCGTTGCGGCGGCGGAGCCATGCAGCAGATATCGGAGGGATAAATCGGGACCAGTTCCCTCCTAGCTTGCACTGCAAGAGCGCATGCATCATAAACCAATAATTTGCACCGAGTCTTCTATTTATCAACGACCTACTAAGAACATCAAATCAGAATATCCGACCTGGTCATGTTGAATTAGCATTACACCATTAATGCCTCCCTTATTCAGCGTC
>NW_023596576.1:29666508-29678612 GCF_011947565.3 Pollicipes pollicipes
AAACGGGGTTTTGCTTCTTTTAGCTTTTTAAGATGGTTGGCGCGAAGTTCCCTTTGGAAGCAGCTTGAAATGAAAGTGTAGGACAATATACACAAAAGGGAATGGAGTTTCACCGGCGCTTTCGAAGAAGGTTTACCATCTGCGTCGCCTCCATTCAGTGAATTTTGGGTCCAAAGGTGGGTGCTTTGCGGAAAGCCCAATGAAGTGTTGTGAACTCATCTAGTCGTTATAGCAAACGTTTCAAAGCGTGGATTTTCACCATTGATACTAGCTGGGAGAGCCCAGACTGGCGCCAACGGACGGTTCCGCCTCAAAGACCGTGTGCTGCGAGTATTGCTTTAGATCTCTCACAAAGCCAAGTGTGTCCACACGAAGTCTCATCGATGCGCCGTACGCCGTGAGCTCAAACAAATTTTTATCAACGAAACTTGCCGCTCGCCCACCGAAAAATGTCCTAAACTGACTATATGTCTCTCGTCTCCATGGCTCTCGCTGGTACGGGCTTATTTTGTTTCCCACTGGATATCGCCACCATATACCACCTCCCACGGGCTTGCAATCTCCTAATTCAGACCAACAACCTGTAAACACAGTATTCTCTCGCTCACTCCTTCACTCTCGCGCTCGCTCACGCCCGCTCTCTCGTACGTTCCCTCACTCGCTCTCCCACTGTCTCGCTCCCGCGCTCCCTCGTTGAGCTATCGTGTTCTCTCCTAACACGAGGGAATGGGAAGGGTCGTGTTGCCTAGTCCACGGCGTCTCAGCTCGGCCGGACTCCGACCGCCGGGGTCGGCGGCGCGCGCCACACGGACGCCACCTGTCGCCGCACTGCTCGGCCGCCCGAACCCCGTCAGCGTGTCTGCCCCGCCGACCGCTGACAATGGCCACTGACGGAGTTCTGGGCCAGCACAATGTCTCTGATGCCCTGCCTGCTTACTCGCCTCCGCCCTCGCCGCCATTAGAGCCGCCAGCAGTCTGCCGGAACCGGTGACTTGCGCCTCTCGCCTTGTTACCCACGGTGACGAAAACATTAGTCGTGCTTTTGCTACACGTTCAGCAATGGCTGCCGTACACACGGGTGCTGTGGGGACTCATGCCTGAAGGCTCGTCGTCCTGCGCTGCGCCGCTGCTCGGTGCACCTCTGTCGCCATGGCTACGGTCGGCTGGCGGGACAAGTGGGCAGAAGTGGCCGCGATTGGATGAGGTCAGCTGGCTAGTCAGCACAGCTCGCCGGCGGCGGCGGACGGATGGCTTCCCCTAACCAGGGCAAGCGAGCTGGCACAGGCTTTGTCAGGCAGTGGTCGCTGTCAGGCTGTGAGACCTGACAGATTCTGTGGGATTCTGACGGTAGCGGATTATCAGACTGGGAGCGGTCATGCTGCAGGGGGCTGACAGACTGCGCAGGGTGTCGGACCGAAAAAGCAGGTATGACAGGGTCAGATTAAAGGAACTGTCGGACAGTATGATGAAGTTTAAGACCGAATAACTGTCGGACTATAAACTCTCAGAATGTGAGGAGGAATTTGCAGGCTGTGGGAACACTGATTCGCCTGGGGGATTGCCAAACTGCGAGAACTGCAATGATGTGAGATGGTTTTACTACGGAAGTTGTCAGCTCCTGGGTGCCAGCTAAGCCTTAGGGTACAGACGGGGCTGTCAGACAGCAGCGGCCACGGACGCTGGACGGAACGTCTACAACTGTCAGGTCCTGGGTGCCAGCTAAACCTTAGGGTACAGATGGGACTGTCAGACAGCAGCGGCCATGGACGCTGGACGGAACGTCTGCTGTAGTGAACTGGAGTAATGCCGTTAACATTCCGTATGCATCTCGTATTCAGTTGCGCGTCGTTATTAACATAGCAGGCCTTATTTCGGTAATTTCAAGTACGTATGTCCAACTTCTTGTATGCAGTTTATGTAGCACAAAACGTGATTTCTGTTTAAGCATCCGGCCCTTTTTCCTTCTTTTTTTTGTGTTTTATCTTAAATCCTCCCGACGCCCTGCTTACCTGGGCAGGCTTCATGCTTCAGCGACGAGTGGGCCGAGAGGCCTCCTGAAGGGCAGCCTCGACCGGACGCCCAGCGCACACTCCGAGTGGTCCCTGCCCTGGCCAAGGCTCGGTGGTTGGCTCCCAGGCGCATGTAGTCCTGTCCCACCATTATTTATTCTCCTTCATCCCACAGCAATGAAATGATCACTTCTGGTCCAAAGGGCTCTAATCCAAACAACCAAAATCATATCAGTCCTGTGCGAAACTCGCATTACCTGCACAACATTGAATGAGAGCCCGCTGAAGCACGTTATATCTGGAAAACCATGCTCAAAAAGCTAGAATGAACGATTCGACGGTTATATGCTGCTTGGCATTGAGCGCCGTATGGCAAATGGGGTATCAGTATTTGAATGACGTCTCTGTAGCGCCATGCATTCTTAAGTGACCGTGAAATAGTCTGCGTGAGAAAGTATTTCCATCTTCGTGGGCGTGTAGCTAAAAAACTAGAGGGTTTAAGGTCTTGAGAAGGACAGGGCCGTGACCTGCACCGAATGGTCTTCAAGATGGCTATTTTAGTTTAAACTCCCATACCAATGTGAAACACCTTCATAAACCATTACACTGCCGGTATGCCCGCATGTGCCGGACGTAATTACGCGTTTGACTACGTGTGAAGATGTAGTCACACCTTCACTGTGCGTTTCATTACCGGGGATCACAAAAAATTTTGCGTGTCCGGCATGAAATACACACGACACAACATTTAGCATTCGCTGTCGACCCTCGCCGGGCAACCAAGACTAGCATTCGCTGCCGACCCTCGCCGGACGACCGAGACTAGCCGAACGGCACGCCATTTGGATTTGCTTTCAAACCTGACATCCTCGCTCACCAGAGAGGATGGATCGCTTCACCACCTGACTTCAACGAGTGGACCCTATGCGGGCATCTGCGTCTTTTGACACAGATTAATTCGGCGTAGATTGGCTTTTGTGCGTCAGTTATCAAAATATAGCGAATATAACCTCCGGTGTATCACCAAAGCGACTTGGAACGAATAAAAGTGCAGCTTGCTTTGCGATTTGGGATATGGAGGCTCGGCAGTTATCGTGGTCAAAGCTGTAATGATTTCAAACTCTTATTTTGCCTTGTGCAGCACAACAGCGAGACTCCACGTTACGTCATGGTCCAGTGCGTCGAATAAGTAAGCCGATTAATTTATAACGTTCGTTTCCGGCAGGAGTCTGATGGTGTCCTCCTGTCGGGACTTGGTGTACGAGTACAGTTCGAGCGAAGAGTCGGAGGGCTCGCGGAAGCCGTGTCGACCCTCGGTGGGGCGGTGTCTCAGCGCCGCCACGTCGGAGACCACCCTGCCCCCCGCACGACGGTCCGCCAGCCCGTCGCCGCCTGGCGGCGGTGTCTTAAGCTCCAGTAGCAACATCTACCGACAGAGAGCAGCAGGGGTATCGCGACGCTCGGCCGCTCCGTGCCTGAGCAGGCAGAAGCGGGCTTCGGTGCCCAGCCTCGTGGCTCCCCGCAAACAGCTGGAGAAGGAGTTTGGGGGCGGCAGCAGCACCGGCAGCTCTTCGCTCTCAAACCTAACATCTACGCTCACCAGAGAGGGTGGGTCGCTTAACGACATCAGTATCCGCAGCATGTCACTTGCGCGACAACGAGCCCAACGGTCGTGGTGTCACACACATGAAAATGGCAAGCATTACGATAACATGAACGTACATCGCGTGGCTCTTTTCGAGTTTTAACTGTCTAACGCTGTATTCCGGTGTTTTTTTATCGCATGCATTGGCGACCGAGCTCTACCCCAAGGAGCTGACGACAATCGGTACAGCGCTTACCGCCTCTCTCGAATGGCCCCATGTCTCTCCCCAACACTCATCTGCATGCGTTTGACTGACGAGCGTTGCCGACAGGCCAGCTGCTGCCGGCGCTGCTGACGGGCCTGCAGCGGGCCTCTGTAGGTCTGAGGCAGACCTCGGCCCGTGTCACGGACCTGGAAGGCCGGCTGGGCGGCACCGAGAGGAACATGACAGCCGCCAGAGCCGACATGGCCAGGATACAGGTCAGATTGGTCAGCTTCGGCGGTCTCGGCTCAGGGACGGACGCACAGTCCTGAGGGTGGTCGGCTTGTGCGTAGTTAGCTTCTGGGCTTTTGGTGATTTCAACAGTGCGTTCTTATAGCCCCCAGCCGCCTTCTTGGGAAAAGTTCGACAAAAAGCGATGCAGCCCAGCGAGCCATTATCTGGCACGCTTCAAACCGAACTTAGCATGTTGCATTCGCTTTGTGGCACGTGAAAGCTGTCGGCTGCATTCGTTACCAAAAAAGGTCGCGTTCCGCCTTGAGAATGAGTTGAAATACATCTGACTGAGCTTTACCCTGTGTCGAGACGCTAAGCTCCCGCAAGCTGAGTATTGCCTCGTGTCGAGAGGCTAAGCTCCCGCACGCTGAGCATTGCACTGTGTCGAGAGGCTGAGCTCCCGCAGGCTGAGCATCACCCTGTGTCGAGAGGCTGAGCTCCCGCAGGCTGAACATTGCCCTGCATCGGGAGGCTGAGCTACCGCAGGCTGAGCATTGTCCTGTGTCGGGAGGCAAAGCTCCCACAGGCTGAGCATTGCCCTGTGTCGAGAGGCTAAGCTCCCGCAGGCTGAGTATTGCCCTTTGTCGAGAGACTGAGCTTACGCAAGCTGAGCATTGCTCTGTGTCGAGAGGTTAAGCTGCCTCAGGCTGAGCATTGCTCTGTGTCGAGGGGCTGAGCTCCCACAGGCTGAGCATTGCTCTGTGTCGAGGGGCTGAGCTCCCGCAGGCTGAGTATTGCCCTGTGTCGAGGGGCTGAGCTCCCGCAGGCTGAGCATTGCTCTGTGTCGGGGGGCCGAGCTCCCACAGGCTGAGCATTACCCTGCGTCGGGAGACTGAGCTTTCACAGGCTGAGCTAAGCCGCTCAGCTCGGGCAATTTCTAGCACTCTTACAACATTATCTAACCTGGATTTCCCACGCAGGACAATGTAACGTCCCTGCAGATCATCGTGGCAACAACTAGTGGCAAGATGGCTGCTTTCGCCGAAATGTTCCAAACAGTGGATGAACAACTTCAGAATATGTGGATGGTGAGCTAGGCTACTCCTTTCATTTCGGGCGCAATTATCTTGCACTAGATGAAGAATCATCTGTGTCCGAGGTCTGCTTCGTTTTAGCGACATCATGGGAGGGCGTTGTGTTTTTTTGACTCACATAACTAACCACAGCATGCATTACAAAAATGAACTACGCTTTAAGCATCAACGAATCTGAGGAAGTGCTAGAAAAGCACACGCGACCAATGCTCGTTACCAATGGACAATGACTATCAGTGTGTCAAAGCGTCATCTCACTATAATCATTAACCATTCGACTTATGCAAGCTAAGCTTCAACGTGGAGCTTCGCACTATGCAACAGAGTTCGCTTCGGCCCGGTTGTCACCGGCCAGTAGCATGACTGCGCTAGCTCGTGACGCTGACGTCCGCCGTGCCGCGCCTCCAGGAGATGGAAGCCGTCAACGCCAACGTGCACCACGTGATGCACAAGACGCTGGAGCACCAGCGCCAGAACGAGAAGCTGTTCGGCCAGCTGGAGGCGCTGCGGGACCAGCTGCTGGAGCGGCGGCAGGGACGGGACGCTCCCGGCTCCGCTGTCACCAGGGGACGCCACCGTCCGCAGCCGCCCGAGGGCGTCCAGACGGAGGGGACAATGGGACCGGCGGCGGCGGCGGCCGGCGCCCGGGCCGTTGGAGTGGAGAGCACGTGCGATCTCAGCGCCGTCGATGACCTCCTGTCCAACACGCTGGTCATATGACGAGCGGGGCGTGACCTCAGGAGGCTGGCGGTGCAGCCAGGGACCCAGCGCAGCCGCGGTACTGATCACAGACTGGCAGCAGCGAGGCCGGCCGGTGCCAATGCATTTCCGCAGCCACGTTCCAATAATGTTAATAGCGCGTAGTCACTTGTGGTGGGGCCAGTGTGAAGTTGTTTTGCGTTCCACCTGAGACATTACCAAGGTTACATTTAACTGGAAGTCGTTGCAGCCACCTGCTGAAACGATGTGCATGCTTTCCAGCGAGTAATTGGTCGGGTTCATGCATTGAAGGTGCCCGTGTGAAGAGAGCGCTCTCGTGCCTTGGCTGAAGATGCCGGCCGCGCACCTGCGCTCGCCGAGTAGGAGGTGCGCAAAGTAAACTGCTGTTTATGTTCAGGTTTTATTTTTTGCTATTGAGGAATTTATCTACGGTAGGACATTTGAACTAAACCATGGAATCAGCCTAGAATAAATGAAGATGGTGGAATCGTTCGGCTGGGATCGGGTCCTCTGTGCACCACACGTGACAAATGTACGCTGGAACGTGATAGACAACACATGTCGAGAGCAAAACAGCACCTCAGAGTCATCAAAAATGGAATGAAACGACCACTCTGCTTCAAATCCATGCTACGGAAGGTCTGCTACAGAAACAAGGTAGCAGCACGGGGTCAAACATGAAATAACATCTTAGCACGAGCTTCCCTAGCAGAGCTTTCACGAAACTCCCTCCAACCACACGGCCCTGGAAGCACGGCGTTGAGAGTCAAAGGCACATTATAGCAACCATGGGAACGGGGCAGATAGTAAAGCTGACACATGTTATGCTCCCTGACGCGAGCTGGCCGTTGACGTGGATGGACCCTGCTTGCTCCGTAACATGCTTTCATCGTCCCATGGAGCACCGAAGGCGGGGATCGTGAAAGCTGGGAGGTTTCAAACCCCGAAATAGCTTCCAAATCTGTGTTACGTTTGTCTGATGCAGCATACCTTCTGCACCAACAATGCCCAACCTCGCAGCGGAAAGTAACCCAATTTAATCAGTCATGAGGTTTAAGTTGTTGAATCAACTTTGTTCGTGGCGATTTGCGTGGAAATACGCATTGCATCCTGTAAAATACCTGGTTCTGATACTGGAATTGATTCATTCCATTCGTTCTGAAACATTTGTTCTAAATCTATTGGGTGGATGCACTTATAGAGTCGGCGCTTACACTCAGCAGCACCTGTGGCGTGAGCGCCGTCCCCACCGTCCGATTGCGAGGGCCCCGGCGAAGGGCAGATTTTGCGGCGAAAGCCTGACGTGCTGCGCTGCCCGACACGGTCCGTCTTGCCCTCTGACGCCACCTAACCTTTAACGCGACCGCTGCCACCGGCCGCAGGCCATCTCAGCCAGAGGCAAATAGTGAGCGCATAATGTAACTCGGACCAACCCCGCCATGGGTAAGTAAAAAGACACGCGCGCCAGCGCGTCTATGGGAGCGGACAATCATGAGCATCCTACCATACGGATCGTGCACATCTAATCATGCTCACTTCCAAACATCTGCTTGTCATCCTCACCATCTTGTAAAGATTCGCAGCATGGAAGACTGAAGCTAACCGCATCACTCGCACTGTCCCCGAGATAAAGACGGTCAACGCCGTTTGATCGCCGAAGCGAGCGGACAACATTGGTAAGAACATCACAAACGCTCCGCAGCAATACACTTTTCGTTTTCATCGCCTTGGTATAGAGTCACAAATGAGCTGCCTCATCTAAAACACTGTGTTATGATACCCCGGAATGCTGGAATATTGCTGATGTCCTGGAACTCTTTTACAACACAACGGAATTCGCTCAAGGTCACCGCAGGGGCCACAAGCCTCAGCGGCGGACGGCAGAAGCGTGTCCAGCAGCATTGTCCCGCCGCACAGAACATTACTCAGCTGCTCAGCGGCCCGACCGGAAGCCACCATCACGGTTCGGCACCATGGCGCTCGCAGCGCCCTCCACTACGGCTCGAAGGCTGGGTTCTCGAGGCCGCCGCTGGGTGGCGCCACTGCGTCTCCGTTACCAAGCGCCTCTACGGTCGGCCTGCCCTCTGAAATCACGGCGGTAAACAAATTAGCACCGTTCAGTTCTAGACCCAGGACGCCACAGCAGTCACCTGGCTGCTACAGAATGCATGTCAAAATGTTAACCTGAAGCTTGCATCCTATCGTTCGGGTGATGTGGTCTTTCCCGTAACGCGGTTTTTCACAGCACGACGCAAAAACTATACAGGCATAACGGTATCTGGACTATTCCACCCGGCCAAAGGTGAGCCTTATTTGCCGTCAGATGATGGTTTGTACGTGCGATATCATCTTAGCTGCCGTCAGATTTGCACACAATCGCCGCAAGTTGCTGTTACACGTAGCCAAGTGAGTACGGACGGAATGAGTGGGCGACGGAGGGGCGGTACTTCACTCGGTGTTACGCGACTTACATCGTCTTGCGACACCGCACGGGATAAGCTGAGTACAACTTATTCTTATCATTGTTTTGCTTATACGTAAGGAGTTATTTGACCTAAGATTATCTCATAATCATAACCACTCAATTGCGGAGAAAGCCCATCTCGGTGGAGAAAGGCGGTTTAACACCATCCTTACCACCATCCAGCTTAACCACCGGGTACTCTTCACTTCCTTCGGGAGGCTTGTACAGTATCCAAGCCAAGTTATAGAAGACGAATGAAGCAAATTTCCAACAAAGCGTGGCGCCCAACAGGTATCTGGAAAGGCAGTTGCGCGTTACAGCGCAAGGAACGTGGTGCTAATCTCTCACGCAGAAAAGTTGTTGAATAGCTGGTAAGACATTAGCCGTGCCTTTTCGCCATTGCGTTATTAACGCAAACTGCACATTTAGCTGTCGGTGCCGCAGCGTTGCCATCACAATGCGCCGCAGCTGTGGGGATGTTTTAACCACAGGTGTTATATCTGCGACATAAACGCAATGTAACACCCGTGACAGTGAGTGGAAGTTCCACTCATTGATTGGGTACGGTTCCACTTGTTTCGAGCACCAATCAAAGTCGGACGATAGGCGAAAATCTCCGACACAGGCCGCAATGCAATGTTTTGCCTTGAACGGGAAGGGAGGTTGTCTCTGGGCCGAGTCCTCCGCCCACAGCCAGGAACGGTCGGACTCTCCACCCACAGCCAGGAACGGTCGGGCTCTCCACCCACAGCCAGGAACGGTCAGGCTCTCCATCCACAGCAAGGAAAGGTGTGGCCTCGAACCGGTTCTGTCAGCTAATCCCGCAGACATGTAGGTAGCGGTTATAGCATGTAGGTAGCACATGTAGGTAGCGGAGGCGTTTAACACCGAAATGTGCACGTAGCGGTTATAACGGAATGAAGAAAAGGAGCGGTAAATGTCACTACGGCGTCCAGTTATTTAACACCGTAGTCTCTGTCCAGACGCAGACAAATGTTCACATTGCAGTCTTTGAAGGCTTTATTTTTGGCATTGAAAACTCACGGCAGTTTGAACAAACCTTGAAAAATCACGACAGCCGTCGTTTTGTTTTGAACTATCAAATGCGATTGAGCGAAATCTTTAAAGCTTACTCCCCAAAAGCCCAGTCTGACAAGGTCACGGGTTTCGACGGTAGTCCCTCTATTGCGGAATTTTTCCAATTTTTCATCGTTTTCTTTCACGTGGAAGTCGTCCAGTGGAAAACGACGCACCAAAGCCATCCACACCCCGCTCGTCCACCAAGATGACGTCTTCTAGTTCTTACCTGCTCATCCACCAGTTGTCGTAGACGAGACAGGCGCCGGGCCGGTCGCAGGGCGTCACCCACAGCAGGCAGGAGCGGTCGATGAGCGTTCCGAAGATAATGGGCCCAGGGATGGTGCCCACTACGCGCAGCACCGTGCTCGAGATGCCCATCGCCAGAGAACGCTGCCGGGGCGCCACCGACCTACGACCGCGGTCAACAGACTACGGTCAACGGTCAACGGTCAGGGGTCAGGGGTCAGGGGTCAGCGGTCAGCGGTCAGCGGTCAGCGGCCAGCGGTCAGCAGTCAGCAGTCAGCAGTCAGCAGTCAGCAGCTAGCAGTCAGCAGCTAGCAGTCAGCAGTTGGCAGTCAGCGGTCAGCAGTCAGCAGTTAGCAGTTGGCAGTCAGCGGTCAGCAGTCAGCAGTCGGTAGTCAGTGATCGGCAGTCGTAGTGGGCAGTCGGCAGTCAGAGGTTAGAGAGGTCAGCAGTCAGCGTTCAGCAGTCAACAGTCGGTAGTCAGTGATCGGCAGTCGTAGTGAGCAGTCGGCAGTCAGGGGTTAGAGAGGTCAGCAGTCAGCGGTCAGAGTTTAACAGTCAGAGATCAGTGGACAGTGGTCAGCAGTCAAAGGCTAGAGGCCAGATGTCAGCGATCAGAAATCAGAGGTCAGTGGTCATAGGTTGGCGGTCAGAGGTCGGTGGTCAACGGTAAGATGTTGGAGGTCAGTGGGCAGCGGTTAGTGGTCAGAGACCAGAGGTCGGAGACAAGAAGTCAGAGGCCAGAGGTCAGAGGTCCGAGGTCAATGGTCAGAGGTGGAACCTGCGCCGTGGGGCGCCAGCATCAAGCCAGCGCCGTTTATCCGGACATAAGTAAAGAGAAGTCAGCAGGGGAGAGAAGTGTCACAAACACCACGAGTTAAACGCACAGTCAGGCAGACAGCTTTTGACGGAGTGATTACGCCAAAAAACTTAAACTTGAACCAAAATGATATGCTATTCTGACATGCTCTGCAAAGAGATGTAAGCTATCGTTACACGTTCCCTCAAAAAGACAGAACAAGAAGAACTTTTTAAAGAAAATTTAAAACCCTTTGCAGTATGGCGCTGCAATGGACAGCAGCCTTCGGTTAAAAAACTTTAAATTTTGGAGGGAGATCATTCGCCGCATTAGCAAACATGGTACAAATTTGCATGATGATAATATTTATATACCGCGCATATGGCATTTGCGGATGTGAATTCTAGTGTTGTCGCACCGAGCCTCTTGTACCGCTCCTTCCCAGCATTTCCCCACCGTGTTGGTTAGAGTTGCATTGCCTCCCTTCCATGCATGTAGACAGCAGCTGGAAGAGCTCTGTGGTGATAATTTAAACTGCTCGCAGTTCACTCACGCCCCTCATGTATCCAATAAAGACTTCTAGACAGCCCAGACAGGCCCCAGTTACGCCGCGCTGCAGCGGCGCGGAGCTGGTATGGCGGCGCGTAACTGGGGCGGCCGGCCGCCGCGGCGCATCAGCTGGGCTCAGCGGAGCGCACCTGACGATGGCCGTGGAGCTGGGCGAGGTGCCGACGAACAGGCAGAAGGCGGCCACCGTCTGCACCACCACCAGCAGCGGTAGGTAGGGGCACGAGCTGCGACAGCGGCCACGCCGCGCCGGCTCCCGCGCCGGCTCCGGGAAACAGCCGCACGAGCTCGCACCCTGAAAACGGACACGGTGACCTCGGGTCACGGCAAACGTTGGGGGGGGGGGGGGGGGGAGGGCAGATCGCAGGGAGGCAGGTGTCGGACACAGCCTCACCGGCGCCAGCGTATCAGCCGACTGTTTCTCTCCAGCAGGGAGTCAACCAAAACTGGGACAGCGTGCAAGACATAAATCGCGATCGCGATAATAGATTGCGGCAAACTACTGTTCACCTTTCGCCGCAACATCTCCACTTATGTGACATAAATGCCAATTATGTTTTTCTTTCGTATCAGGCCATTGCCTTTTCACATATCGGAATAGCAGCCACTATTGTCCATCGGTGAACGAGCCTAAGTCTAGCGGGAGAATGCGGACAGAATCCGTTCGTTTATGCATTTTGTCCGGGTGGACTAAAAAGAGTTAATGCCAGTCCCATATCACTTCATGAACTTTGAGCTCAACACACCGTAGCCTAGAGTATTATGTACAGTGAGCTTGGCGGGCAGTGGTGCACTTCGATGCGAAGGCGACAGTCGACAATCGACTACATGCCACCGCAAGGCTTGCTGCATTCGGGAGGAAATGTTAACTGCCTGGCTGAGAGCACAACACGCGTTGCGGCGGCGGAGCCATGCAGCAGATATCGGAGGGATAAATCGGGACCAGTTCCCTCCTAGCTTGCACTGCAAGAGCGCATGCATCATAAACCAATAATTTGCACCGAGTCTTCTATTTATCAACGACCTACTAAGAACATCAAATCAGAATATCCGACCTGGTCATGTTGAATTAGCATTACACCATTAATGCCTCCCTTATTCAGCGTC
>NW_023596576.1:29679200-29734200 GCF_011947565.3 Pollicipes pollicipes
TTCTGCGGCGTGGACGGTCGAGGAAACAACACATGTGATCATCATCACGCTGTAGACGATACCGAAACATGGACGGTTGGAGCAGACATTCTCGGTAACGCATACGAGTATGGCAGTTGATGCGTTTGAATATGCTCGGTTCATGAGTTTATCTGGCGGAGCTGGTCCAACATTTAGCGCCAGCTCTCTAACATTCAAATGTCGACTTATGTGACCCATCTGTCAAATAACGTCGCAGAAATAAAATATGCTTACTGAAAAGCTCACTTGGCATATTGACTCTAACTTGACTCTGAAGAGCAAAAAGCATAAGATTCAACAAACAACATCGTGGAATCCCTTAGAATGAATATGGAGGCAAACATACAGGTCACCGGACAGCTGGTCACAAAATGCGATCAATATAATCTCGGAAGTAAGAGGTTAATAACTCAGCGTCTATCAAAGATGTGATCTTTCTGAAGTTCCTGAAATTGCATGAAGCTGCTGTAAAATTAGCTCTAGAAACTTTAGCACCATGCATTTAGTGGCACAAAGCTTATTTTTAAGAAACCAACAGCAAGTGTTACCAAGGCTAAGCATCGCGCATGAAATTTGTGAATTAGGCGTAAACGATTCAATGCCAATGCATTACCTTTTCCGGGAAATGGACAGATGGCGCGATGGTCGTCTGCCCAGTTGCTGGCCCTGAAAAACAAACTGACGTTAGTAAGACTGCATGCCGTGGCTCACGCAGAAAACCAGCCATTTCGTTGCGTTAGCCAAGCAAAAATGGCATAGCCACGATACAGTCCCACAGCTGATGCGTTCATTGCTGACCTGCCCACTCTCATAAATTTGCAGGCCTCAACAGCGAAGAACAACGCTTTGAGTTGATGCGAAGGGCAGTGCTTTGGAAGCTTTTGCGTTGTCATATCGGCCGTTTTAAAAAGCCCATAAGGCATAGTGAAACTACATTTAACATTAGCGCATCGAAACTTGGCTCATGCATCTTTATTGTGAAGCAAAATATAAGCGCAAGCACGGTTGCTTCATTGAGAGAATGAGAGAATGAGAGAGCGAGAGCGAGAGCGAGAGCGAGAGCGAGAGCGAGAGCGAGAGCGAGAGCGAGAGCGAGAGCGAGAGCGAGAGCGAGAGCGAGAGCGAGAGCGAGAGCGAGAGCGAGAGCGAGAGCGAGAGCGAGAGCGAGAGCGAGAGAGAGAGAGAGAGAGAGAGAGAGAGGAGAGAGAGAGAGAGAGAGAGAGAGAGAGAGAGAGAGAGAGAGAGAGAGAGAGAGAGAGAGAGAGAGAGAGAGAGAGAGAGAGAGAGAGAGAGAGAGAGAGAGAGAGAGAGAGAGAGAGAGAGAGAGAGAGAGAGAGAGAGAGAGAGAGAGAGAGAGAGAGAGAGAGAGAGAGAGAGAGAGAGAGAGAGAGAGAGAGAGAGAGAGAGAGAGAGAGAGAGAGAGAGAGAGAGAGAGAGAGAGAGAGAGAGAAGGAAAAGCTAAAGAGAGAAGATTGACAAGATTGCTGCATCTTTCCCCACACCAGAAAGGCATCACGATTTGACAACTAACAATCATGCCGTCATTGGGATCAACACTTATTTCACGAAACGAAAGCGAACAAATGCATGCATAAAATTGGTTTGAAAACAATACCACTACCAGGCCTGTTAATGATACTGCTTTTTTGCACGTTATGGCTCCATAACGAGACAGACACCGAAGGTGAGAAAATGCATTTTGCCCTGATTGACCCAACACATATCGTATTGTAAGCGTAGCAGTTTTCTCCCAATGCTGCAATATTTCTGCAAAGTTTGACTTCGACATATCTATGCGTATGGTGGACAGCTTCCTGATGATAGCAATGACAGCGCTGTATGCCTTGTACTGTTGCAATGTCGTTCGTTGCATACATGAACAACAGTATACTAATATTTCCACTATTCAGCCATGGGTGTACGAACAGGGAGCCAGGCGGCCTTGCTCCCACTTTTCAAGGTGGGTGGCAGAAGGGCGGCAGTGTTACCCCTCCCCCACTTTTCAGATTTAGTTTGCGTTTAGCTTACTTTTGTACCATCTTAATCATGCATGCCGATTCACCCGGTTACCAGCCATCTTCCTCAAACAGCACTGAACATGATTACTTCATCTGGTAAATGATAACATATTATCCCATCATGTACGGTGAACGAATATATTTAGGGACAAACCCAAGGTTTCTCTAGTTCCAAATGCTCCGTTCTGTCTTCCTATATAGCCTTGTTTCTTCTACATGTCTGCTACAGTCCCTTTAGCGTCCGTTTATGACATTCAAAACGGTCTGATGTAACCCTCTAAAGGCCTCCGGATCGATCAGGGGACCACACCTCTGTGTCACCAGAATGGCAGCTGGAATGCACCCCGTGCTGGGATGAAACGACCCTTGAGCTCTGGACTGGTAAAAACAATGTATCCAGTACCTTGGTGTTCTTCCCAAGGTCCCTTGCCCGGAAAACGTGAAGGGTCTCAGCCGTGTTGAATGAAGTGGATCGAAATGAGGTAAAAATGAAAAAGGCCGACTCATCTGCCGCTGAGAACGCTCTTCTTTTGCAAATCGACAGGTGAAATAAGTAACATAAAGCCGTTTTAGACCTTGCGCGCTCGCAATCCTAGGAGCAATGAACATCGATGGCCGGGGTGGCAGCTTTGTGGAACCGAAGTGTTCGCCGCAACAGGCAACACCAGGCGGCGGGCGCCAGGTGCGCGAGAACAGCCGTCGCGAAATAAGGGCCCTCCGAAAGTCTTTGAAAATAAATTTGAACCGCTCAAAATTTAAGTTTGGGTGTATTTTTTAGCAGCTTTGAGGACATCCTCTGGTCAAACTAACAGTTAAGGCAACAACAAAAAATAGAGATTTTACCTTTCATCTCTAAGTTCCATGATCACCCGACTTCAGCACCACTTCACGGTGCTGTAAAGGCTAGTCTGTCCTTTTTATCAATCTAAAAATCGCATATGTGAAAAAGGCGCCTGGACTTCTTTCTAAACGCACGAATTGATGTTTCAAATCGTTCAAAAGTACTTCCTTCAGATGTGTCATCTTTTCGCCTGCCCGTTGGCCACCGCCCGACGCTGTGTGGCCTATGGAGGCTGTGTGTGTGGGCGGGGGTGGGGGGGTCTGGGGTGTGGGTGCGTGCTCTACGCTGCTGCCCTGCTGCCACTGGATGTTTGTACGCCGCCGGCCGCCGCTGTTACGCCTCCCCACAAGAGCGAATTTATGCTGAGGAGCCCATTGGTTAGTATACAAACCAGATGAAGTGCAGGACTGGGCACGCTGTGACTCCGATACACCCATCAACACACACACTCATGTGAGCCACAGAGCTAGGACGAAGCGGGTAACTGGGGCATTGGCGGGGTGGCAGGTCCGTTCAGGCACCATCAACGGCTGTCTCCCCGTACATGGCTGCGTGCCCTTAACTACGGTGCCACACTGACCTTTGAGCTGACAATGCTAATAAAACGTGGCAAAAACGGAAACAAATGCGTTGATAATACACCCAAACTGGAAGGGATCCCACGTGAATTGAAAATGAAGACCTTTCGGCGCTGCTCACAATCCTGCCCTTCTTAATACGTAAGCCCCTCTAGTTTATGAGCTATACACCCGCGAAAATGAGGAAAGGTACATCGGGGAGAGTATCTCAAAGTCACCTTGGCATTCACCACGCCATAACAACGTCATTCAAATTCTAACATTCCCTTTTCCTTGCAGCGATTAAGGCCAAAAAATCATTGTCAAGCGTTCATATCTGGCGTTCGTGAACGCGTTTCCAGATACAACGGTTGTTAATTGGCTTTCGATCAATGTTGTGCAAAGTGCGATGGCTAATCAAGCCATGACGCATTGAGGATCATGTTTACTAAACAGAGAGTTGTGCCGTCTAAAGCAGTCTTTTCCACTTAAAAAGTGTACCAATAGTTACAAGTGTGTTTGTTTTACCACATTTGGTGCTTGCTTTAGTATCTTCAAATGGGAAACATTCTCTTAAATGCGTCCCGACAAGCTATCTGTGCGTTGCTGCGTGTCTATTGTATGCGATCTGAGTCTTGTGCAGTTTATTGGCACACGGACCCACCTGGAGCCGACCGGGACTCTCCTGGACTCTCCTGGACCACGTCATTGCTAGCATGCCGAGACTGGAGGACACCTTTCTGGTGCCACCGGTGCCGATTGCAGACCATCTTACCACCATGGTTCGCGCCCCGTTCAGGCGGCAGCATTTGCGTCCTGTTTTTGTTTTCGTGCTCGCTCCCGGCGCAGTCTGCTGGGACGCGCTCAGTCTACATTTGCTGCGAGCAGACAGGCCCGTTGTACCACACCGTGGGTTTCGAGGGGAAGCTGGAGGAGTTCATATGTATCTGGCCAGGTCCCACTGATATATACTGTCCTCTGAAAACAGTAGCACCCCGCCGTCCACGCTGCCCTTGGATTGAGGACAGCCCCGATCTGTTGCGTGTGACGCGGGAGCACGACCACGCTTACCGGTCATGGTGCTGGCACGGTGCGGAGACCGACCTCACTGGATATCGGCGTCTGCGAAACCGGGTTAAGGGCTTCTGCGCTCAGGCCAAGCGTGACTTTCTCTACGCCAGTATGCTATCTGAGCGGGTTAGCTTCTGGCACACTATGCGCCGGTATGCTATCCGAGCGGGCTAGCTTCTGGCACACTATGCACCGGTGTGCTATCTGAGCGGGCTAGCTTCTGGCACATTATGCGCCGCTGTGCTATCCGAGCGGGCTAGCTTCTGGCACACTATGCGTGGGTCTGGACTTGGATCCGTTAGGGGGAGTTGGCACCGAGGAGGTAACGCCCGCCGACATAGCCGACGATTTTAGCCGTCACTTCTCCTCAGTTGATCCAAAAATCGCGGCCGAGCTGAGGGCGAGCACCCATGGCATCCGGCCTCTCCCTCCGAGATCACCGTGCTTAACCACAGCCGGGCTAGTTTTGCACAGTGTGACTTTACCCGAGCTTTCAAAGGCTCTTCATCCAGAGCTGTTGGAGTCGATGGTGTGCCGTTATTTGCACCACAAAAAAATTGTTTCGCTGTCATAAGACCTAACTTGCTTCATTTGGTCCATTCTTTTACCGCCACCCGTGTTTTTCCCTGCGCGTGGAATTAGCTTCAGTTATTTCCCTTCACTTCCGGCGCCCGTTACGTTGCCAGCAACATAAGACCCATACCAATCTTATCTGTGTTGTCGAAAATATCCTGAAAGGTTGCATGTCAGTAGTTGCCGGCTCATCTTGATGTCCACGGCCTCTTAGTTTCTTCACAATATGCGTGTAGGCCGTGACACTCAGCGGAGGACGCCGTAGTCGACGCCGTGGAGTGGATGACGCGTCGGATCGACTCAGGACATGTCGCTGCCATCACCTCCGTAGACCTAGGTCAAGCTTTCGACAACGTTAACTACGGCGTCCTCCTGACCAAGCCGCAGTGGTGCGGCATAGATCCTCATTGGTTTAAAAGTTTTATTGATGGACGACGGCAGGTGGTGGCAAGTGGTTCACAACCCTTCCTTTTGTCTCACGTGTCCCTCAGGGTGCCTGGTGGGCCCAATCCTCTTCAGCATCTTCAGGAACGACCCTCCATCCTGCCTGCCTCGCGGGCGTCTGATTTCTTACGCCGATGATACCCAACTTCTCGACTCCACCCAACCCGACCCCTTGTCCACCCTAAAATCCCGTCAGTAAGAAACCATCCTTGTCCTCCAGCCCTGCTTCGCTGCGAATTCCCAGAAGATGACCCCTACCAAGGCCACCCTTCTTCTAGCCGGCACGCCCCAGGTCATCTTAAAACTCATCCTCCCATAGCTCCACTTTAATATCAACCCCTGGCCGTCCGTAAAGGTACTGGGAGTGACCATCGGTCGTACCCTATACTGGGAGGAGCACATATCCAGACGAAATAAAAAGTGCAGCTCCATCCTGTTTTGTCCATACAAATTTCGTCACCACGCGCCACAACCACTCGAGGGCCTTCAGGGTTCTGAATGCCCCGTGCCCCCCCTGCCCCCCCCCCGTCCTGTTCGCGGTCTAGTCGCTGTTCACCCCTGGGACCGCTGTGAGTGAGCGCATCACAAGGTCGGCGGTGGCCGCCGCTTTGGAGCTGTCCGCCTTCTGACAATCTATGCTGCGTAGGTATTTTTTATCGCGTAGCCTCGTCCTGGAACCGCCTGCCGCTGGCCGTTATGCTTTACTAGAGCCGTGCTGCGCTCATATCTAAACTTAACCAATGTAAAAAGAGGGTTTTGTTTGACTTTGTATGACCTCAAGCTCTTGATGTGTCGTCATCATCACCGCATCTTCGTTTTTATCGTATAACTTGCAACCCATTGACTCGAATCGACCATTATGTCACACCTATGGGACGATTCGGTGGAAGTACATGGCGTGACACGACAAGTACTCCGGGCCGACTTTTTCACCCAGGTAAATTTGGATTGATAATGGGATTGGATTAACATCTACGGCATCACTGACTCTTGATGTAATGGTGAAATCTCCATAACACGTGTTACCTTATCTGTTAATTCGTTTAGAGGACATTCTCAAAATCGTCATGTGAAGTGTGCGCCATCGTGGGTTTAAAGTTCTTAACCTGGGCTATCGGGTTGTCAGGATAAAATACCAGGAGGCACTGATAAAGCGGCGTCATAGAGCAAATATCGATTACATTTCGATGGGTACGATTTAAGTTGTGCTCATGTTCAAGCGTGATCATAGTATATGCGTACCTATATATACTGTCACTTAGCCAGCACGTCTGGTGCATTGCAAGTTTGATAAGAGGTTTGCTTCATGCTCATTGCCCATATATAGGAAAATATCTTATAAGGTTAAGGTTGTGAGAGATCTGAACTCATACTACCGAACAACCAGGAGCTAATGGCCTTTCTTATTTCAGTGAAACACGCGCCACCGTCCGATCTTGAGACGATATAATAGATTTCAAAAGACTTTGCAGGCATCTTTTATGACACATGATCGTTCCTACGCGCTCAGCACCACCTGGTGTTAGCTGCAGCGACCAGAGCCGCTTGGTTTGACGGAAACTGTAAAGCTGGACATCGGTGTTCTTCTTCCTAGGTATTGCGACTCGAAACGATATGATATAATTTGTTTCACTATTGAGTCTCGTGTTGGCTGAGATCACTGGGGTGGAGGACCTCAGGCAAATATCCGTTGGCCATGTTAATACAAAATTTTGACCCTGTCGATCCAACCTATGGAACGTGAAGGACACTCCTTACCTTTTGTAGGCATGGCGTTGCACGGGCATAACACTAGAGGCACATTATCTCTCCCGACCAGAGGCTGACGGGCACTATAACACAAAAAAACAAAAAGGGTAACGCGTCGCCCATTGACCCGAACCCTCCCATCCTGGCCAGCCCGCCCGATATGTCTAACCCGAGGCGCATAGATGCTGGATCGACCGCCATCCGGCTCGACGCTGATTAGTCGATCCTTAGCGAGGCGAGACGCACCGGCAAGTGGACCCCAAGGTAAAGGGTCAATAGCATGAGGACAAATCCACCACACTGTTATGCCGTGCAGTGGTTTCAGGGACGTGGCGATTCCGGGCACACGGCCAAATACGTAAATCAATATACATCTTGGTCTCCTTAAACGCGGTACCCATTGTAATATTTGCTTTTTTTACAAAACAACTGTCACTGGCATTCCACGCTGACCAGCAGCTGCAGGTGAAACATGTCGGCACCGATATTCGTCGGCCCGAAGTATTGTGCCTTGGTATTTGCTTACCTATAGCATAATAATAATGATGGGGCTTCACGTCTCACGGACTGCCCAGGCCGTCTCGCGACGGATGCATTTACTACGCATCATTTGGGATGCGGCGGTGGCGTGGTAGGGACTCGAAACCAAGACCGCCAGGTCCAGAGCCGAGTACCCCAGCCACTTTGCCATCACCACCGCCCGTGACTGTGGCGTATCAGTATAGCGGCGTACCGGCACGCTACATCTTAGTTATATCTTAATCATATCTTAGGTTTACCTAGAACCGGAGTGTCCGAATGAAAGCGTTCTCATTGAAGAAAGATGGTGAGGGCGAGCACGATCAAATCCATTTTCCCACGTTAATCCTGGAACGGACTTGGACAACCAAAGAATCATTAGTGATCAGAGACTTTTCGATATACTTCTAGAGCTCGGTCGGATCGAATGGCAGGAATCGAATAGCACAAGCATACAGGAGTTGAAACAGCCAATGGCTCTAGACGCTCTCTCTGTTTTGCATGCTCGTGGTCCTATTTCAAGCGTGCTCTTTGCTATCTGGAAGCAATGTCAGGCGATTTTTCGTATACGGTAGGCATCACTGAGTTTTCTGCAGCTCAGTACGACAGTACTGTTAAGCAACTTCACGGATAGGATCGTTGTATGACAAATATCATTTGGATGTGCATGACGAAAGGGATAAGTGGATCTGGAACTTCGATTTAAATGCAATCATGATGTATGCATCGTTGAAGACTGCGACGGCTGAATTGGATGTTGATTTTAAGAAAGTATTTGATGAATGCAGATGCATTCATCGATCTGTGGTATCATTGTGCACATAAGCTGTGTTCGTTCAAAACCACGAACCCTGCAAATGAACACGGGTGTATTTTGTATCCGATCATTTTTTAGGTCCAATGGCAATGGTCGGACAGTGGCAATGGTCGGTCAATGGCAATGGTCGAAGAGCTATAGCCTCGGGCATTTTTGAGAGGTAATCTTACAAAGGCATCTTCGAGAGCCTATGACTCAATCAATTATTATTTCAATTGCACAGAACTGTGCACAGCTTACCTTCCAACAAGACAGTGCAGTTTTTGGCAATTTCCAAATTTCCCTTCACTTAGTGTTCAAAACCATGACAATGTAACCAAAAGTCACGTGACTTTTATTGAACTTTAGAACATTCTCAATGCTATTTTGTTGAATGCATAAATTAGTAAAATTAGTGTTTTTCTTCAGAAGTGTTTCATACTCGTTCCAAACCAGGCATGTGCGGATGATTTCGCGATAGTTACAAGCGTACTCAGCTGTGGTATGTGTAAGGGATGTCATATTGTTAAAGCAAAAGTCATTGCCGCCGAGCATGTCATTGGGTGAGAAAATATACCATTGGACCGTACTTTGCCATACAAGCGTACGAAAGTGTCGGGACTCTTTTTCACTGACCAGTGACACCGACGACACTGAGGGCCCACCGTCTGTCCACCGACTCCGGACGTGCGGTGGCAGTAGGCCAGTCATATGTGACTGTGAGCGCGCTGACGCCAAATACGTGGGTAAAAGTCAGTATATCGAATGAGTTGGCTTGCAAATGCGCGGGTCATATCATTGCTGCATTCGGTCGTTGTGCTGTATGTTGCTCTCAGTTTGGGTCATTATACTATGCTATTGCAAACGGCTGATGGTGGTATGTGATTCGCTGCATGTGCAGCTTACGCGCCAACCGATGCGGCCGTATATGTGGCCGGTGACGGATATGAGCATGCAAATGTCCTTCGTAGTGGAAGCAAATTTCATAGACTTACATATTCTATCGCTTCGAGCTCGCAGTTTTCACCATCTATCAGATCCCAATAAAATGGGCCTTCATGCCAAGTTAGTAACAAAGCTGTATCTTTTCGAAGAAAACCTCATTTTTTAAACTCGGTCCTGGTGGAGAAGTCATTGCTGTAAATTCCTTCACTTCGAAAAATAGCATTGGGGATGCCCAAAATGTTGAAAGGTCACTTGATTTTATGTCACGAGATCACGGTTTTGAAATTTTAGCAAGCACAAATTTTGAAACAGCGAAAAGATGCTTTGGGTCGTTGCAAGCCCAGTGGTATATCGTTTTGTACGAATAAGACAAATATGTTTGCGTTATGGATCATCAAATTCCCCATGTTAGTTGACCTAAAATGCCCGAGGCTATACCTCCGTAGTTGTTGCTCTAATCCTTCTAAAAATGGCACAGCTGAATTCAGGGTATAAGACAATCCTACACTGATCCTTTCAGCGAAATCAAACATATGGGGTGCCGGAAAATGTGAGTGTTCGGGCCCCTTCACCTGTCGCTTTGTCGTTGGATGGGCCTGCCGGAGGATGATTTTACTACGATGAATCGCATGAGACTGGATTTCGAATGACATAAAACCGCTGAATGATGGGTAGATCTCGTGTGAAATTGCGGACTGGACAGGACTGAATCCTGAAATAACAATTCATGAGCAGCCTTGTCAGGTACTATGGCAAGTTTCATAGGTGTCGACGCACGAAAATTGTCCAGGGTCCATGTTTTCCAGAAGACGCGACAACGTGCGGCATTCCGGGCTATATCAGCGGTCCCAGAAGCGAGTTCGGTGCTCTTGCCGAATTTCTTCGCATAGTCATCCTTCGCGCCGTCATTCCACAAACAAAAAGTCACGGCCACACGCGAATCATACTTTCACATTGGAGAAACCCTCCCCGACACCCAGACACCGCTGACCGGAGCGTCTCAAATAGCGACGGCCACAGCCCGGTGGACGCCTTTCACCGGCCCGGGACTGCCAGCAGACGGCCCTCTGCAGGTCAGCTGCCTGGCCGGGCAAAAACACGAACGTGGGCTCGAGCGCGAGCACGACTGTGGGCCGGCACCCATTGATGGGTGCCGTGGTTCGTGCTGGTAGGCGGTCATGTGGCGATGCAAGCACAGATGCTGCTCTCGACACGCCCCGGGTTATGATCAATGCGACAATGCGACGTGCGATGCACTGGAATCATCACCATCTTTCGTCTCTCCGAATCATGCGACCAACCCATGCCTTGAAGCTCGAGTTTTTTTACGGCTGCGTCTACGCCCGCACGCTCACTCACGTCAGCAGAATCCTCCCTCCACTACCTCTCCTTAACTTCGCAAGAGAAATGCCTATGATGAATGAAGCCGATTAGAGCGCCAGCACTCATCTATGCTCGCTTCCGCTGTACGCCATGTTGAGAGTGGGACCTTCTGAGCAGGTGCTCCAGTACATTTCCAACGGTAGCTTCAGCCACATTGAAGCTCTTGACAGGTATCGTCTGCGGACGGTGGCACCGCTCGCGCTAAAGGTCAGGTGTCAGCAGAGGGTGGGACGGACAGCGCCGGCGCATCATGGCAGAACAAACTGTTGCCATCGCATTCTTCCCTTGACCTGGCATTGTATGACAGGAAAAAACTTTAAAAAATAGTCGGGGATAAGAGCTTAGCTGTCATGAAAATGTCAATAATGCAGAGGCGCGATAGGCCGCTTGTTCACTCAATGTCTGCGGTACCGATTATGTAGTGGGTAACGTGCACGTCTGGGAAACCAGAGGCACAGGGTTTAATTCCCTGCGGTGTCCGCACTTCCTGACAGGGTGATAGGCGACGTCAGAAAGCCTCCGCAGCAAAGTGCGTCGTAAAGGCCCAATGATGACGACGACGTTCGCACAATTTCCGCTCAAAAGGCAGCACGTTGATCGCGCCACACCCGCCTGCACCGTTCAGTCACTTCGAACCGGCAGAACAACACATTATCAAGCAGATAAACTAAAAGATAACCTATTGGGCACTCTCCAGACGCACAAGAACAGTATGGGCGTCTAAGCTTCTGTCATGAAAAAACGATTCCGTTGTCTCATATGTGCAAAAAGTACACTATTATCCACCTCCAGACGGCTGTGCGGCCACGCCGCTGCAAGCACACAGCCCAGCAGAGGGTAACGGTACCGGTATGACCTACCGTGGCCGTTCTGGGAGGGAGGCGCCATCGCTGAGGACACGCCGCTATCCGTCACACCGCAGAGCACTCGAAGAAGCCCGGTGCAACGCTCCAGCCTCAGCACAGGGTATGCTGCCGCATCGCTCAGCCGCGGGAACCAGCGGCTTAACAGCCACGCGATGGACAACCCGCGCACACGTCATCCAGCGCTGCCGGGCCAGTGAGTGCGTTGGGAAGTCCCGCTCCGCAGCGCGCGCCACCCGGCTCCGATCGCAGCGGGCCGCTCTCTCCCGTCCCTGCGACTCGCGGCCGCACCGCCGTTCCGCGCCACTCACGGACCGGCACTGGCTGGCCGGCTGGCCGGCCGTTACCTGCCCGCGCCGCGGGGCGGCCTGTTTGGCTGGCGCGGGCCGCGCGGGTCGCGCGGGCCGGCGCCACGCCGCGCCGCGCCCAAGGCTGCGTGCCGCCCGTGGAGCGCGTGACGGTGACGGCGGTGTTGACTAGGCCACTGACGAGCTGGTTTGCTGCCGCGAGGGCATCTGATGGTGGGTGGCTCACAGCTGGCTGCTGGCCTTGGCCCATGTTCAATGGCACCGGTGCGCGCTCAGCGTGTGCCGGTATGTTGTGACCTTGTGAAGAGCGGAGGATTGATAGCATTAACGCACATGGCGTGGGGGGGGGGGACGCGTTGGCACGTCCGGGTCCAGCTGTGGTACTGGCTTTGAGTTCAGCGAGCAAGCCCATTGTAATCCAGAGCCCATGCCCCTCTGAGCGGGCATGATTTGCCCGCTAGTCAGCGGACCGCAAATCCCTGCCGGCGTCTGCCTCCCACTCGAGTGTGGTGTAGGCCGTGAAGGCTCGGCTGACCGGTCGCATAAGGCCGCTCAAAGTCACGTAGCAAGTTTTATATATTCCAACGCTGTTCAGATGCAAGCAAAAAGAGAAACAAGCAATTCAGTTGCTGCGTTTTCGAACGGCGTCCGATATGAATGTTTCTTGCCAGCACAAGCAGTCGATTAACAAAAAGGCGGCGCAATAGGGGCGGGGGGGGGGGGGCTGAGGGGGCTTGCCCTCTGCCTACCGGTGGGGATTGAGTATACTTTTGCCCCTTCCTCCCCAAAAATGGGCATCCGTTTTCCACAACTAAGGTATTGCAGGTGCCTGTCGAGTACCAAAATTCAGATAAATGAGGCCTCCATAACTGAGCTAGAAGGCAATAAATCGGATTTAGAAGAATCTCTCCTACATCAAGAGACCCGTTTTTTGGACCGTGTTACATAATTCTATAATAGGTGTATGATCTTACATACGCTTTTATAAATAAAGCGCTTATATATTGTCCGTCCCGGTGGCTCAGTTGGTTAGAGCGCCTGCATTCCGATCCACCCATCCGTGGCGGGATGGGTTTGAGTCGCGTTAGGGCGCTCGCTATTTGCCCTTGACAGGTATGGCCTGCGGCCGGTGGCAGCGGTCGCGCTTAAGGTCAGTTGACGTCAGAGGGCAGGACGGACCGTGCTGAGCATTGCGGCACGTAAAACTTCCGCCACTAAATTCTGCCGTTGCCTGGAATTGCGCGAATGGATGGTGGTGGTCAGGGCTCACACAACAAGCACTGCTTAGCGTGAGCGCTGATCACAGAAATCCATCCATTCGAATGGTTCGAATCAAATTTATAAAAACTAAAATGCCTAAAAGCGTATATAGGTATACGCTTTTACGAAGAAGGTAGCCTTTGGTCTAAATCAGGAAGCCCAATGTTGTGTTATGGAGGCCCCTTTACTGGCTCGGGAGGCCTCCGTTAAAAACATGAAGGCGCAGTTCTCGGTTAGGAGGCACCCTCAATATTCAGGGGCCCCATTTCATAAACAGGAGGCCTGTTTCATGCATCAGAAGGCCGTGGTTCTGGATCAGGATGTCCTGTTAACACGCGCCGGGGTGGCCGGCTAGATAACCTTTGCTCGGGTGGGGGATCAATTTGATCCCCCCCCCCCTGAGATCTCGGGAACTAAGGAAGTTAGAGACACCAAATTCACAGGGTGTCTTGACCTGTAGGTGAACTCACTTAGGGCAAGGTTCGAGGTTCCTAGGTCATGACCTTCGGGTCAAAAAAGGTCAAACAAAGTCAAGTTCCAGACTGGTCTCCAAATTTGCTCCCAGAACCTAGATAACCGTTTCTAAACAAAAGGTCACGTTCTCATTAAATATCAGCGACCTTGTTTGACGTTTTAAAGGTCAAGGCGACCAAAATAATACCAGATTGCTTTGAGTTTTGCATTTGACTAAGCGATAAATATTTCGCTAGGCGGTATGCTCCTAGAACAAAATGTTCACTTGGGTCATTTTAGGTCAATGACCTATTCTGACCTCTAAGAAGTCCATGGAAGATGTGTAATGCGGTTCCCGCTATCAATAAACTCTAAATGAATACCAAAAACTATCCCATACAGCAAGCCCTAGAGTAACAAAACAGGTTGGTTTTGACCTTGGTGTGACCGTCATACCTGACCTTTGGTCAATTTAATTTGCTTATTCAACTGTTGTGTTGCCTGAGAGAGCATTTCAGAGATACATGGCTTCGTCTAACACTCCGTTGTTGGATCAGATTCAAGGATTCCCTAGAAATTGCCTTTATTGACACCATGGTCTGACTTTGACCTGCCATAGGTCAGTGACCTTACAAGGTACATCTAAATGTTTGATGGCAAACGATCTGCTATTTAATTGTCTACAGCTATGCAAAATTTGGCGCGGCTACGCCGCGCCCCTCGGAAACCATTTTGGGAAAGCCTTTGACGAGATCAATTTGACCCCACACCCGAGAGCGTGTTGAGGGGAAGTGAGGTCCCAGGCCAGATTTGAAGGCTCCCCTCGTGAATGGGAAACAACCTGTTGGGAATTAGGAGACCCCTCTATGCGTCGGAAGTTCTTTGCTGGAACAGCGGGCTCTGTTTTAGGTTAGTGGGACCGTTTTCAGGATAATTAGATGGCAATGATCCTGGATTTCTTTTTGTCCCCATTTTATTACCTGAATATGATGCATGGAACAGTTTGAAAAGGGGGAACATGCTCCCGGTACCTTTCTCCCTTGATTCGACACCGTGCAGGAAGCTGTCTGTGAGCAGGCCTCATTTTGCCCAGGGGCTCCGAGAAGAGCCTCCCCAGCTCAAAAGCTGCGGAGCCGCCCCTGGATGAACATATCTCAACGATCCCACATACGAACCAGGAATATGCTCACATCTCAAACAGTGTGTTGGCACGGTCAGAAGTAAGCTGATAGGTGCATACACCTTCAGCAAACTTTCCACCATGTACCGTGATATGTGTTTCCCATCACTTCAACACCACGTTGGCACACCGAGCTGTAGGCCTCCCCCCCCCCCCCCTCTCCCTCCTGAGCTGTAGGCCTCCCGTCCACCGCATGACTGGTGGCATCGCACCGAGATCAGCCTCCGGGCCGCGCGACTGCCGCTGCCGCCGCTTCCGCCGCCGCCTGCCGGCCGGACCGGGCCCCTCGGCCGGGCCGTCAGCCGGGCCCGGTCCAGACCGCTCGTCCCGTTACTAGTCAACCAGCTGCCGCCGCGACTCAGTTATTCAAACGCGCCGAGCGGTGGGGTCGCAGCCAAGGAATCCTGACGTTCACAGACCCCACGGGGAGGGGGGAATGTGTGTGAGGCTTCCGAGGTTTGGGAGTTAATTTAAATTAAAACAGAAGTTTTCTTTGAGACATTATTCACGATCAGATTGCCAGCCAATCATTTTTTGGCGCAGACCCATAAACGCCGCAACAAAAATGAGAATGTTTTTGCGTGCGTTGGATTAGTGATAAATCACTTTTTTCGGGTAGCAATTGAGAAATAGTGCTGCAATTTAACCGACCTATTTTATATCCAGCAAGGGTGAAGCTTGCTATTCATGTCAGGGACGGGGCTTCAACCAACCAACTCGGTTAAAGTAGGGGTAAAATCCAGGAATCTCTTTGTGTTTTTCAGGGTAGTTTTAGTCTTAAGGCTTAGTCGATATAGCCAATCTTTCCTTGATAAGGTCTTTTTATCAGCACATTATGGTGTATTAAAGATATAACCTTGTTGGAATAAAAACTCCATCTCATATTGTCTCAAACGGGATTGTGAATAGCACCCGTACAAACTCAGGGCCTCTTTTAGCACACGGGTTAAGCCATTGAAGTTCGTCACGATCTTATGAAAATCCAGATTTTTCTGAATACCAGGGATGAACTATTCCCTCGCGTGACCGTCGATTCTTGGCATCTAGGTCTACACCCTTGTTGTTTTGAAAGTTAGCCCAATGCACATCTGTCCAAGCGCAGTGACCATATAAAATAACTGACGGTGCCAAAAGATCAGTGAAACTTCGCGCATGAAGGTTAGGAGACTACGGTCTACATTCCTGAAGCGGTGGTGCAATCTCAGGCTCTCGCCCATCTCAAGGAACACTCAACTCTCGCCCATCTCAAGGAACACTCAATGATTTTCAGCCTCAAGCGCTGCTCTAAAGTTGCGCGGCTCCAATGTCTGGGAGCCCCAAGGACGTTTCAAACCTCGACTCTGGCCCTGATGACATTAAGTCGGCTTGGAGACTTTAACACGTTCCTAGGACCGCATTCATTCATCGTCACGGAATTCGTGACCTTTTCCAGGCTGCGACAGATCCATGCCCTGTTTAGACTTCCAGATCGTGTTTCGTTGTCATGATGTGCGCACACTTTAAATGTTACCTAGCCGCTACAGCCAAGCGCGCTGCACCCTGGAGTCTCTTTGGAAGATTTGCCTTCAACCTGAGACCGCAGGGACCGTTGGGACTAATTTAGGGTGCTGGCCTCATCATGATCTACTCAGGAGCGGTGCCGACTTTTCCCAAGTGGACAAGTGGATTTAGGGACCTCCTAAGCAGATCTGGGAACCTCCTAGTCCATTTTTTACCTTCCTCCGTTTTCTCAGACTGTTTTAAAAGCACTTGTTAGATGGTTTCCCTTGGCCGGGTCTGTTTTTTAAACCTGGGCTTCCCCTTGTGCTGGCTAGGCTTCCTGTCTTTCTATGCGGTCTTCTACCCATCTAATCGAGTGCTGTTTGGGTCGTCTGCTGGGTCCCCTGTCGATAAATAGGGCATGGTGCAGGCCACCTGAGATCCCCTACGCCGAAGATATGGTCTCCCAAAATGCTCTGCCTCGATTATCGGAATCTACAGGCGGCATCGTAGCGCCTCCTGAAATTTCAAGGGGGCACAACGGCTTGCTTTTCCACCCTTGGAAAATGGCAAATGGGTGGCTATCCCACTGCCTCCGGGTCGCGTGGCCTTACGCCTTCTTACTACCGGGGACATTTCCCATCGTCCTTTGACCTCCCGACTTCGATTCGCTGCCATGGCCACTGCCATTGCATCACGGTCACCGCGTAACCTTAGCACCTGCGCCTAGGATTGCCTAAGGCGTGTGTAGGAAAAAACCGACTCAAATGCATCCACTTTGCTGGGTTGGTTTGCGCTTGCCTTTTTAATCTTTATAAGACAGCATAAACAAAACTTGATCGCACGGAACACCATCCGACTTCTCAACGCCCAGTTCAGGCCAGATGTTTTCCCGGGCCAAAATCACCGGACGACAGCCACATAGCCAAAGATAAGGTGGAAAGCTTTAGCACTGCGGTAGGACTGTGCTTAAGATATGTTTAAACACTTTGCAGATGTCTGTCAGTATTTGCTCTCAGACTTCCGTAGCCACCGAGCGGGGCCCACTGTCAGGAGGTTGGTGAGCCTTCACTTGATGTTTGCGTTAAAGGGATGGTCTCAACTTCTACGACAGTTCTGATAACTCAGCATATTGTCAGATTTTGACCAAAAACTGCTTGCCATCTTATCCAAACGCGCAACGATATCATAGAAAACGAGATTTTAGCAAAATGTGACTCCGTAAGTTGTTGAGTGCATTGGCGAGCAGGATTATGCATATAGGTGAAGCAATATTAATATTTTTATTCATATATTAATATTCATACACTATGCAATAGTAATATTACTTGTTCTGTGCGGCATAAGGCTATTGATACTGTCCCATCTCTATTCTAGATTTCATACGGGCCAGTCAAAGCTATGGGTACGACTAACACACGACTAGCATTGCTAGACCTATGTAGCTTTTTTGCAGCCTGAGGGCACGCGCCACCAGCTGTCCAGGTCGCTCTCCATACATCCAACGCGCAGGCCCATGTCGCTCTCCATACATCCAACGCGCAGGCCCACGTCGCTCTCCATACATCCAACGCGCAGACATTTGTCATCAGCTGTATGTGCAAGCGGCGTTTACCGAAATTGCTTTCACGGCAGCAAATATGGCCGGCTCGGAGGATTCCATCCCAACAAGACCAGACTTGCTACAACGAAGCATTACGACTTTCGCCACGCATTTTCATGGCGGCGTTAATCTTCGAAAATAAAACAAATCCGACGCCACCTGAATCGGAATTAGGAGCGGCAAAAATATTCTTAGAGACGGGAGGCACCAAATAAAGGAACACATCGAACCTGTCTACACAAATCAAATGAACTCTGCATACAAAGTGGACAATCGCGTCATTTGGCAACTCAACACCGAAGGAAGTGCTTGTACAGGTAAAGATAAAAACTTGAAACTAAGAAGCCGTTACAAAAACAAAAAAATACAAAATCAGTTTAAAGCGACAAACTCATGGATTTTGAAACGAGACATTTCTGGATTTAGAAGAAAATGATAGGATCTTTGAACCAGAAAATTTGTTTTACAATATTTCTACATCATCCGACGCAGCTTTGAAAATCAGAGCAACTTTTTGAAATTTCGCCACCCAAACAGACGGTGTCACAAGTTATCGTTCTGGATAAATCATGGGGATGTCACATGTGCGACAACAGTCAAGCGCCTGGGTCGTTCACAATCTGTGTTCGGTCCGAAAGGCGCCAGGGAGATGGGGACAAGGGGCATGGACGCAACCACGCCTTCAATTTTGTTGGGATTGAATCCTATTCTGGCGCCATTTTATATGATTAAAACCGCAAAAATAGCATAATCTGCCACAAAAAAACGGATTCGAAGCTTTGCCGACCAGTGGTGGTCACGCCTATGTCAACAAGACCTTTCTTTTTATTCCTCCCTTCCACGCCCGGCAAAATGTACGAGCTTCGAAAGCGCGCTCCTGTAGGATGTACACGGCATGACGTTTTACGACCACGCCAGACTGCGTCGTTGCGTCCCGGCTGTCCGATCTCAGTCATACCAGGATTAACTCGCTCCCGGTGTCGCCATTTACCATACCCCCTGCAGACCCGGCGAGGTGTAATGCAGGCAATCGACGTCGCCAAACAGATTTGGGGTCGACTGTAATCCACACGAGAGCATTGGCGCGGTTTCAAGTATGCTCGCGGTAACGTTGTGCTGCCGATTCTTTTCGAAGCCGACGCAGTGCGCAGAACTGATTATTTAGGTTCGCGTCAAATAGCCCCGTTTATCCAACGCAGATAAAAAAAACGACCACGTGACGTTTCTGGTGCTCAGTGGGCAACTGCCGCAATCACTGACTGCAAGAAAATGCCTGGGTAATTCGCCCGCCCTTCACGCCGTGCCCATCATCAGTGGCCCGGCTGCAGCTGACATACAGCCAAACTGCTCTGGGAAGCGAAGACGCTGGGGACGGCGGCCCACAGCGTGCCCTTCTCAAACCGAACAACGAGCTAATCATTTCTGCTGCGCTGACCGGCCATGATACGCGGGATTTCCAGCAACCTTTGGCAGAGTGGACCATCTTTCTCAGCCGGCACCTGGACCTACCACGCGGAAGGAAGCCGAGCCAGGTACGACCAGTTGACACAGCGTCCGGCTGGACTGAGACCGCCACTCTGTCCGCCATTCAAAGGTCACGGCCACCAGTGGCGCAGACAGGAAAGGCCTGAATGTGGTATTTAGGGGACCAAAATGGTAGTATTCAGTGGTATTAAGGGGACGAAAGACCCACCGGAGGTGGTATTTAGGGGGCCCGGCCCGCAGGGCCAGGTACTCCAATACCATCCAGAGGGTGATGGGCGTAGATCAGGGTCCCTCGGTAAGGGCCTCTATGTCGGTCTGACACCACCAGTGACGTACAGTTTGCTCCGTGGCGGCATGGGCCTGAAGGCCCATTTCTCAAGCAGGGCCAAAGCCAGAGCCAGCGATTGATATTAGTCGGGACCCAGAGTCTGTCCGGGTCTCACAGCGCATAGCAGGGGGTCTTCCGGTGGCAACGGGCGCCGAATAGGCCAGCTCCAGTATTCGAGGAAGCCCGAAGAGCCTGGAGCGCCCATCGGAACGGACCACCAAGGGCGGACTGGGGGGCCTAAGGGCACGAAGGGTTGGTCGGAGCCTTATTTAAGGGTCCTGGCCTGCGGGACGAGCCCTCAAATATCAGTCAAGGAGCCTCTTGCACCATCTGAGAACCCCTGAGACAATACGCATGTTAAAGTCGGCCAGAGACCACCAGCACTGAACAGTTGGCTCCCTGTCAGTCTGAGCCCTCGTGGTCCATTTTCCAAGCAGGAGCAAGGCTGAGGGCCACGATTTGCATTGGTCCATGAAACAATGGTCGGGCCCCTGTGTCCGTCAGGGGCCCACAGTGCCCAACAGGGGGCTTTGCGTCGGCAAGTGGGCTAAGCCGCCAGGATCCATGTTTACAGGGGTCCGAAGAGGGGTCCGAAGGCCCCTCGGTACCAAAGATTAAGGGCCCGATCGCACCTGAGCCTGAGCCCCCCCCCCCTCATCCATATTGTCGCGACCTGAAATATTAGTCAGGGGGCTTTAATTGGGTTTCTCTTATTAGGGCTCTCTATCTCTATTGCATAGGGCCTCGACGCGGAGCCAAACAGCCGGCTCCTTGTCGTTTTGGTCGTTGGGACCCATTTCCCAGCAGGAACGATGCGGGGGCCCGCGATTTGCAGTGTTTGGGGTCCCTGACACAATGAAGGGCTCCTACGTCTATCTGAGAGACCACAATACCTAACAGGTGTCCTATGGTGGCAAGCAGCCCGAGTCGGCCAGGAGCCGTGTTTGAGGGGGCCGAAGAAGTTCCGAAGGGTCTCTCGAGACCAAAGTCAACGGCCCGAGTGGAAGGCTGAAGGGTCCAAGGGGTCTTAGGGTCTTGTTAAGAAACCCCGCCCGTCGGGCCGTGATCTCAAAGGGCAGTTATAGGATCTCTTGCACAGAACGGGGACCCCTGAGGCGGTGCGTTCCTCCACTTCGACCAGAGATCACCAACACTGAACAGTCGGCTCCCTGTCGGTCTGAGTTCTGGGGGCCCCTTTCAGAGGCAACGCCGGGCCGCGCTTTAGCCATGTAACAGTGCGGTGCTCCAGTATCGGACAGGGGCCCACAGTGCCTAACAAGGTGTCCTGTGTCAAAAGGGGGCCTCGACTCGGCCAGGGGAACATTTGCTGAATAGGGCCGGGAACGAGACCCGGAATGTCAAAGGGCCTCTTGCGTCTGTCGGGCCCTCTGGCAATGAAAGGAGGCACTGGAGCTTATGACGAGTTTTTACATTGAGACAATGGAAGGTCCTGTGTCAGTCAGGGCACTCAGCAATGAACGCTGGGCTCTCTGAGCCCGGTCAAGAATGGGTCCGTTAAGCCAAACTGGAGTTCATGTGCTAATTATTGGACCACCTGTGACGATCAGGAATTTTGTTGCATCGATGAGGGCTCCTATGTGCATCCGAGGTCAACTGCTCGGGTCAGAAGGCCTTTCGCGTCAGGAAGGGGACCAATGTGATGTGGCGTACACCTCTGAGGGCCTCTAGATTGGCCAGGGGATCCCGCCCCGTGTCGCCAGAATGGTAGCCGGGAAACACCCCGCGGTAGGACGGAATGACCCTTCAGCCCCTAACCGGGAACGACAATGTACTCTTAGTGTTCGACTCAAGTGGAATCTTGAAGGAACGGTAAGGAGCCTCATTAGTGTTGAGAAGAGTGAGTCGAAATGGGTTCAAAAATGAAAAAGGCCAACCCATGTTTGCCTGAGAACGTTCATTCCATTGCAGAATCGGCCAGTGAAACAAACTGCATCAAAAGGTTTAAGCCTGCGCGCTGGCAATCTCGGGAGCAAAGACAGCAATGGCCAGGGTTGCGGCTTCCGTAAAACCGAACAGCGTTTGTTACTGCAAATAGTACCAGGCGGTGGGCACCATGCCCGCGAGAGCAAACAGTGAAACGACGCTTCCGAATATCTTCCAAAATTAATTAGCACCTTTGTAGATTGGACTTGGCCTATCTTTTTGAAGCTATGAAGTTGTTTTTTGTACAGATTAATAGTTACACCAACACTAAAAATAAATGTTCTGACTTTACTCTCCCAGTTCCGTCAGCAGTTCCGAGCACTACTCCGCAGCGTTGTGAGGGCTTATCCGTCCTTACCATCAATCTAAAATCGCACAATGGAAAAAGACAACCAGATTTCCTTCTATATGTACAATTTGTTGTACTGAAGCGCGCGTTAGCCATGGCCCAGTGCCAGCCGATGCTGCGTGGCTTGCGGAGACTGCAACGCCTGATGTGGTTTGTGTTGCTTAGGTTTGCTGGCGCGCATTTTCAAATTACGTGGCATAATTTTCGACGCATATGGATTGCGATAAATGCTGAACACTTCCAGACAAATCTGGCTTGGCCATGCTAGCGTAAAATGTTGACCTTGGAGGGTCCTTATTATCTCTGTCGAACCTAGATAAAAATTCTGGCCGAGCTTCGGAATTTCATCGGCTTAGAAAAGCTTCATTGGACCGCTGAAAAAATGAAGGGCACCGGTAATTTATTTCATGCAGTCGCTTACGCATGATTTCTTAAGTTTATTGACTGTCCAATTCAGCCAGAATCTATTTCGCGGTACTTCTGGCTTGTGTTCCAATTAAAGAAAGGAAAAGTGTAAAAAAACTATGGAGAAAAACATGCTCTTTCTAAAAAGTTGGCCATATCCGGGGACTTTTTTGTTTTTGTTTTGATGGGGGGGGGCTTTCCCATAAAGGGCCTGTGTGAGCCCTGTGCCCCTACCCCTCGCCAAGGCTCTGGCTGCGCCCCTAACGGCCGCCCTGGCGCAGGGCCAAACCGCGCCTGATCAAACTCAGTGCCTCACGAAGTCGATGGTTTACAGTCGTATTAGAGCCCGCTGGGCATAATTGTCAAGCAAACATGATATTGACAATTCAAAAGCACATGCCGAAGCCGTGCCTGTAAGTCGCAGGAGTGCAGATGAAAGCTGGATTGACTCGTGAGAATTACATTTCCACGCACGGTATCGCGCAAGCGCGGCAAGCGTAACAAGATTGGCAGCGGAAAACAATGACCCGACACAGGCTGCTTTTGTTCGCTTGTGCTCCATGCCAGTTATAGCGCACATAAGAAGTAAAAGAAATCTCCGCTAGAAGAGAATTGTCGCCGCCCACGGTAAGCTGACTTCCTCGATACGCCACCACCTGTCTCAATAAACCAAATTAAAAAAGCATAACCGCGATAGGGAGCACTTATAAAAAACCGCGGCGTCCTTGTTTTCCTTTAGGTGACTTACGATAACGAGACAAAGCTTATCTCAGGAGCGTTGACCAGAGCGTTTTTGGTAACAATAGTTCAACCTCTTTCTTCTTGTACTTAATGCAACAAGTTTAAGGCCCACACTATGGTCATGGCAAGCAGTGAGGCATAGCCACTGGCAAGGTCGGCACGGCTATGTGCGCCTCAGATGCCAACATGCTTTCACGATACATGCTTCTAATGATTCCACACTTATAGCTGGTAGGGGAGGGGGGCAAGAACCATCGAAATCACGACCCCGCTGTGAAGTCGGATATTCCTGCAATGGTGCTCACTCTGGAAATTGCATGGTTGCGGCCAAGTTATGGAACGAATTGAGAAAACAAGTCGAGTAACTCCATCCATCGCCGGAAAAAAAACAGCCGGTTAGCCGGTGTAAGGCAGGGAACGCTGAGAACCATATCCTCTCTGTCTGCGCTGGCTCGTGATGATGATGATGATGATTTGGGGTTTTAGGGCGCATCGACTGCTATAGGTCATGCAGCGCCCACAACTATCAATTTATGCAGAGGCGTCAATCACAAAAGTGCATCAACCAGTTCACCCTATAAAGTCTTGGTAATCAGCCTGGCATCATGATGAAAAGATCACTGGGAAATCTATAGCGCGCAGAAACTGGAGCACTTTACCAAACTCGACAGCGTTCGAAGGATCCCCTAGTCACATAGCGTGCGACTCTGGACGTGGTGTCCGAAAAACTGTGCTCTCGTTGCAGTAAGGTGGCGGCAAGCGACCAGTACGTGATGCACGGTCAGCGGATCAGAGCATCGACCGCAGCATGGTCTGTCGCCAGCCGATAGCAGGTGACGGTGCGTAGCATATGTGTGACCTATACGTAACCGGCAAAGGGCAACTTCTTCCACCCTATTGTCCCGAAAGCACGACTGCCATAGTCCAATACGGGGTTTCACGGACCGCAACTTGCTAGCGCTCAGCGAGTTCCAGTGGAACTGCCATCGCTTCTGCATAAACAACGACACTGCGGGGTACATGTCTCGAGCTGGTAGTGGTGTTACAGGTATTCTAGTCCCTGTCGTAGCGCGCTTTGCTGCCGCGTCAGCAAGATCATTTCAGCATATCCCCACGTGACTTGGGATCCAGCATAGAACGACCGTTTTTCCTGCTCGATCCAGTGAGCTAAGACGCGATCGGATGTCCTGGATAAGTGGATTCTACGGGGAGAAGCCGCCAATAGCCAGGAGGCTGCTCAAGGAGTCGGAAAGAATTAAATGCAAATTGCTATCGTCCACTTCAATAAAACAGAGAGCTTTGCTGATGGCTATAAGCTCGGGGGTGAAGACCGACGTGTGTGAAGACAGTGTGAATGACCGTGTTGTGTATCCACACACAAAAGCGCACCCTACACCTGCGTCCATCTTTGAACCATCCGTATAAGTCGTCATGCACCCGTCAAAAGATGCTATGTGTTCTAAGGCTGCCCCTTTAAGTTCCGACATGAGAACGCGTTGCTTTTGCATGTTTGATAACAAAACATCCACTCTTGGCGATGCTAGCTTCCAAGGAGCAGTCTTCATGGGTTTAGGTCCGATGACACGTCGTAGGTTTAGGCCGCTCGCGTCTAAAAGTTCTCTCATTCGTACACAAAAGGGGGAAGTTTGTGGAGATTGTTGACGAAGAAAAAACCTTCGTAAGCTTCGCGAAAACACCGCTTTGTGGGTGGGATGATCTGGGAACTGCGCCAGCTTGCACGTGTAGCGCAGTCCCAGCATCCGCCTTCGCAGAGCTAGTGGGAGCTCGTGAGCCCCCACCAGAAGACTATCTATGGGCGATGTCCGAAAAGCTCCTGTAGCGATACGTGATGCGGCGTGATGCACTGTGTCCAAAGTACGTTTAATCAGGTCTGATGAACCGTCATATATAAAACAGCCGCAGTCAAGTTTTGAGCGAATCAGGGAACGATATAGGAGTAAGAGTGTCCTATCAGCACCGTATGATATAAGTCCCACGCACCTTATGATGTTAAGAGATTCTAAACATTTGTCGCGGAGATTTCTTATGTGCTCACGGTATGTTAGGCGTCGGTCTAATCGTATACCGAGAAATTTCGCGGTGTTGTCAGTGGCGACGCGTTGCCCATACAGCCTGATTTCCATTTCAGGACAGTGACGCCGACGACGACAGAAAAGAACTGAGGTTGTCTCCGATGCAGAAAAACGGAAACCGTTGAGCACACTCCACTTCTCCAGACGTGTGACAGCCAGCTGCAGCTGTCGCTCCATCGTGCGAGTGGTCGATGAGCTACACCAAATAGTGAAGTCGTTTACAAACAGAAAACGGCTGAGCCCATGCGGAAGCGTGTCCCCCATGTCGTTAATCATCACTGCGAAAAGAATGACACTTAATACGCTGCCCTGAGGCACACCATTGTCCTGCAGATACATGTCGGAGTGATGAGAACCAACACGCACCCGAAAGAATCTGTCGGTCAGAAAGTTTTGTAAAAACTTTCCCATGTGACCGCGGATGCCACAATTAAGTAATTTTATCAAAATTTCATGTCTCCATGTGGTGCCATAAGCTTTTTCTATGTTAAAAAAGATGGCGCCGGTATGACGCTTGCTACTAAGTTCGGCTCGCACTGCGGTATAAAGTTAAGATGTGGTCAATCGTGCTCCTGTTCTTGCGGGATCCGCACTGAGCATTCGTGAGAAAGTTTTGACGTTCTAAAGTCCACGAGAGCCGCACATTTACCATTCTTTCCATGAGCTTACAAAGCGAAGATGTGAGGGCGATCGGGCGATAACCAAGGACGTTCGTTCCAGCTTTCCCAGGCTTTAAAATAGGCACTACTATGGCCTCTCGCCAGGTTGGCGGGAAGTTACCTGACTCCCATATACAGTTGAAAAGTGCCAGCAATGCTCGTAGTACACGGGGAGGAAAATGCCGTACCATATCATTGTGGACGAGGTCGGGCCCCTCCGCCACGCTACGCAGCGAGCGAATGGCCGCTTCAAGCTCCATCATGGTGAAATGCTTGTTGTATGTCAGGATGTCATCTGTGTAAAAATTAACTTGCGAAGTTTCACATCTAGCCCTGTGTCGCAAAAACCGTGGATCGCAGGTGCCATTTCGGCAACGCTCTGACAGGGCTTCCCCACTGGCTTCCGCGACATCACTTGGGTGAGTGATGTCTTGATTTCCCACTCGCAGTACGGGAAGTGAGATTGGTGGGTGCAATCCAGCTATTCTTTTAATACGGCCCCATACATGCGATGTCGGCGTGTGGCGATTTAGTGAGTTGACATAGCTGCGCCAAGATGCACGTTTCGCCTCTCGAATAGTGCGGCGTGCGGCCGCGCGTGCTTGCCTGAAACCCAAAAGGTTTAATGCATTGGTGTGCCGGTCAAAAGCCCTGAAAGCTCTCCGACGTGCGCGAATAGCGTCGCGGCACTCGTCGTTCCACCAAGGTACAGGGATGCGACGAGGGCATCCGGAGGTGCGCGGAATGTATTCGCTTGCCACGTCCAGAACACGAGACGTAAATTCCTCCGCGGTCGGCGTCGCAGAGACGGAATCGTTAGAAAATACTTCCTCTAGGCGGGTACCAAATCCGCCCCAGTCCGCCTCCTTGAAGTTCCAACGCTGAGGTCGCGTACCAAGAACAGTACCATCGCGGTACGGAACCCAGACCGGGAAATGGTCACTTCCGAGGGGGGGGGGGGTCTCCTGAAGCATCCCAGGTGAAATGTGGTACCAACTGCGGACTACAAATGCTCAGGTCTAGTACTGACGACCGTCCTGATGGCAATGTCAAATGGGTTCTCGCTCCTGTATTTAATACACACAAGCCTTCGTCACGCACGAAAGCTTCGCACAGCCTGCCACGAGTGCTCGTGGAAGCACACCCCCACACAGTGTGATGTGCATTAAAATCGCCTAAAACGAGTACAGGGGGAGGAAGCTGAGGGACTAACTCTCTTAGTCCTCCAGATGGAAATGAAACCCCAGGTGGTAAGTAGAGAGAGCAGACAGTTATGGTACGGTGGTTGAAATTCACTGATGCTGCGACAGCTTGCAGGTCTGTTCTTAACACCAGGCGCCGCGTAGGTACGCTTTGGTGTACAGCCAGCAGAACGCCACCGTAAGCAACGGTGTCCGTTGGCATGTCAGTGCGGAAGGTAGTGTACCCTTTCAGGCCAAAGGCCGCATCAGGCGCCAACTTGGTCTCTTGGAGACATACGGCTACCGGGCAGTGCGCGCTTAAACTTGCCTGCAAGTCCTGGGTGCTTGACCTTACATCTCTACAGTTCCACTGTAAGACCGACTGAATGAGGGGGCTTTAAAAGCAATGTGATGTTTTAAAAGAACTCAGCAGCGCTGGAGCCCGGCCGATGGCTGTTGGTCCTGTCTTCAGAACCGTTTCCCACAGACACCGGGCGGATCCTGGGACGCATTCGGGGACTACCGCCATCCGTTGGCGAAACCGGCCCTGGCGGGCCACGCTTTTCCGGGCGGCCCGTCCTAAACGGGGCCGGCGCCGGCGACGTCGTGGTCCTAGGTGGCGGTGGTGGCGGAAGACCCATAGGCGGGTCTCTCTGCGGGTCGGAGGGGCCTGGGGGAGCCTCCACACGCCTTCGGGGCGGCGGGAGGGTCTCCCCGTTGAAGCGGTCACCTGGTCCGCTCCAGACAGCCGGCTGGCCGCCTTGGCACGTTCCTGGTCTGCCAGGCGTGCCCGCTTTGCCTCACGGGCGTGCCCGCTTTGCCTCACGGGCGTGCCCGTCTGCCTCGTGACGCTCCAGCGTCTCTGCCGTTCGCGAGTTCGCGCTCGCCAAGGTTGTGTTAGTCGCCGGGCTGGCAGACAGGGGGGCAGCCGACAGCGCCTGGTTACCCCGGTCGTGCCGAACCACCGTCCAACCACCGTCCAACCGCCGTCCCCTGCCACCGACGGCGAAACCCCTGCGGGGGGCGAGGAGGTTGGCAGCACGGTCTCCTTCGACCGCTCCAGCGAGGAAGGGGGGGGGGGGCAGGGCTGCCAGACTGGAGTCCAGCGCCTGGTTCGTCGACACAACCGAAAGACCAAAGGACTTCAAGAGCGATACAAACTGAGCAGCGGTCATCTGATCAGTGGAGGTCGGACGTGCGGTGGAGATCTTAGCCTTTTCGGCGTATGACATTCGAGGGTGGCTCTCCTCGTGCAATGTTCTGGCCTCGCGAAGAGATATTGCGAATGGTCCTAATGGAGGTAATTTCTTTTTCCTTCACGTACGCTGGGCACGTAGCGGTCGTAGGTCGTGTGCGGGGCCTGGTCTTGTCACAATTCACACAACACGCTCTCTCTGAATCGCAAAATTCCGTTGTGTGCTCGGAGGAAGCGCATTTCCCACAGGCAGGTTTGTTGCGGCAGTACTGTTTGGTATGACCAAATCGCTGGCAGTTGAAGCATCGCATGGGGTTTGGGATGAAAAGGCGCACCTTGACACGTGCGTATCCAACGCGTATTTCAGAAGGAAGATCCGGGCGATTGAAAGTCGATGACATTTGTTGGCAGTTGCTCAGTTCCTTTTCTAGTGGAGATTCTCCGTGCGGTAGTGACGCCGAACACAGACAACTCGTCAGCAATCTCTTCTTCACTGACGTCACGCAGGTCGAAGCAGTTAATTATTCCTCTGGATGCATTTTTTGTCAGGTGTGGTGTCACTCGGATAGGTACATAAACGCCTCGTCTGCCATCCTTGTCCCGAACGCAGTACGTGAATTCGGCTGCAGCCATCGCACGATCTGCCTCTACTCCGCTAACAAACTCTACCTCTAGCCCTCCATCACGCAATTTGTCGCACCGCACCACATTTCCAAATAGGTCACATCCGTTCTTTCGCTGAAACGGCGAGAGAGACGAGAGCCTTGTCTTATCACTTTGGAAAACCAAAATTCGGGGAGATGGCGAAGATTTCCCGCTGCTTTCCGTTCTGAACGTGGTCCTTCCCCTCTCGGGGGTCGGGTGGTTTTTTGATTATGAGATGCCATGGAAGTTCAGAGAAGTTTCGGCACCGGGGCTCCCCACCCACCTCGGAGCCCAACTACGGGACGGCCCAACATTCCCTCAGAAGGTCGTGACCGCCAGGGCTACCCCGGTGCTATACGGGGCGAACGACGCCTCCCACACGGCCAGGTGTAACCGGGGAGACCCCTCCCCGTCCTGACCGTGGTTCAGCGCCGCCACCCCTTGACCCCTTAAGCCGCTGCGCGCGGTCAGGCGCCCCAAGCGGAGACCCGCAAAGAGCACCCAACCGCAACGCGAGCGACAAGCCGCTAGACCCGTATGGGGCCCCACGGGCCCCCCGCGCCCCCGGATATTCTGGCCAAAGTGGAGTGTTGGGACGCGCCGTGACTGACCCGCACGACGCGCCCCTCAGCCACCAGGATCCGATCAACCCGGGGACGTGGGCGAGGGGGCACGGCGACCCCGATAAAACGAGGATGAGGAATGGTGATAGGGCCGGATGCGGGAGTGCGGGTAAAGTGGAAGGAGCGGGCGGGACAAGGAGCAGGAGCTCACGTACCGGCAGGGTCGCTACGCCCTGAGAGAACCAGCTTGCGCTGTCCACCCGTTACCGGAGCTGGGACCCGAGGGGGCGCTAGTCCCCTACACCGACCGAAGCCGGTGTCCCTGCGGGGCTGCGCTGGCTCGTCTCGAGGGGAAAAAGAAAGAAAGAAGCAGTGTATTTGTTTATTTACCTCATGGTATTGCCACTTAACGCCAGCAGGACGCGAACAGGAATTATGACCTTGATACAGAGCACACAGTCCGCCAGATCAAAATGAGCAATGCCACAATTTAGAAAGCGCAAAATATGGGCACACATATAAGAGCCAGACACTGCGCCGCATTGATAAACACTGCCACACATGTCAGATTCAACCGCATCAATATTTACACAATCACGGACTAACATCAGTACCACCATCTCCTCCACACCCGATTTCCGCGAGATCCCAACGCTAAAACGCCGCCCTGGCCGTCGCGTGTACACGGGCGTCAGTCGTACGAGCCCGGCGGCGGCGACGGGCGGCCGCACCTCTGCCAGCACACAGCCCACGTGCCGCCCATGGAGCGCCCCGCCAGCCGGCTCAGTCGTAGTCGTGACTGCTCTCGCGCTTGGAGAGCGTCTGCGTCTCGTCCTCGTCGCCGGCGCCGGCGTCGGACGGCTCGGCGCGGTTCCGCACCCGGCTGAGGCCCTCGGTCACGCCCGACTCGGTCAGGCTGCAGACGCGGTCGTCAGGCCAGGTCAGGTCAGATCAGGTCAGGTCAGCACCAACCACTTAGATCACGTCAGGACAGGCCCAGGATCGCATATGGGGCGAGTCACATCGGTTATTGGGATAGCAATCATGTGAAGCCAGATTGCGTCAAGTGATAAACATAGCCTTACTACAGGGATGAAAGCCAGACAAGACATCAGCTGTTTGCGCTGGGAGCAGACTAACAGCAGCAGTACTGTGGCCGCGGCCGGGGACACCTCTGCAGAAGGAGCTGCCTCGCAGCAGGCCACATCGCAGGCGCCCGGGCTCAGACCGGGAGCCGCATCGCCCAGTCGGCCGGCCCAGGCCCGGGGTCATCCACCCTGACCTGGCCGGCGGCCGAGCGTACTGCAGTCCCACCGCACAAAAACACGACTGGCCAGTCCGCCGGGATTCCGGACATCACGTCACAAGGCCGGTTTTAAGAATGTGGCCGGAAATGGCGCACGCCCGCGGAGGCATCAAGATGGTACGGGGAAATCCCATATGTTTAAGGGGGTAAACATAAGACGATAGTAAAAGTTTTACTCCTCGTAGAAAAACCAGAGGAGAATGGCGATATAGATGCGTTGATATTTCAGCAATATGCTTTTATCGAAACGAAAAGCATTGACGAATGACTATAGAATATGAATATCACTACCAACCTTAGTCTTACTCCTTGTAGAAAAACCAGGAGAATGGAGAGATAGGTGCGTCAATATTTCGGCAAAATACCTTTATCGAAGTGAATATCAGTGGTGAGTGAATATAGAATATAGAACATCACTACTGCTATTCACTTCCATAAAAGTATGTTGCCGAAATACCAACGCATCTAACTCTCCATTCTCCTGGTTCTTCTGCGAGGAATATGGCTATTACTACTTTCTTACCTATATGCATAATGTTTCTCGCAAATGCACTTAACAGCTTACGTAAGCTTAAGGGGTATATCCACACATTGCAACACAATGGAAATTTGCCCGGCTTTCGGAGGCAACAGCCATCGTCGTTCACTTAGCATAAACTACTTACACCTCATCCATCTCTTGTTCGTCGTCAGACAGCGGCACCTGTGAAGAAAAAAGGGTGGTCTTGAACACGTTGCCCGAAAAAATCCGAAAATTATCGACAAACATCCCGCTTCCATGCACCTTTAAGGGATACTTCGGGGTTAAAGGGCGCTTCTAATACAATCACTGCCGAATGCGATTCTACAATAACTAAGCTAAGCGAGTGCGGCATTTTCAGTTCAGTTTGCGCTACATCATAGAACGAGAAACTCATGAAAGAAACACTAGTTAACTTTGAACCTTGCTGCCCGGCCGTCTCCTGCCCGGCCTGTCCGGCCGTCCCCCTCTTTATGTCTTTTTTATCAATTTAAACCGAATCTTCTCGATGGATGTACTTCTGGGATCACGGCTCACAAGCAGTGATTACTGTGTGAGGCCTGATCCATCCCATCCGATCGCCCTGCCATTTCCAGGTCAACGGAAAAATTTGCTGATGAAAGTTTAAGGGGCCACAATGCTCGGCACAGCCCGTCCTACCGTCTGGCGTCAACTGGGCTTAACACGAGCTCGGATGGGGGTCAATTTGACCCCCGAAGGTTTTTCCGGAATCGTTTCCGAACGGCCAGGTGTAACCGCGCAAAATTTTGCAGAGCTGTAGACAATTGAATGGCGGACTGTTTGGTAACGAAAATTTAGAAGTAATTTGCGAGGTCGCTGACCTACAGCAGTTCAAAGTCAGCCCATGGATTCAGCAGTCAATTTCTGGGGAATCGTTCAACCTAATGCAAGAACCGAGCGCAAGACGAAGCCGCGCAGCTCTGAGACACTTCCATAGGCAACACAAGAGCAGAATAAACAAATTACATTGACCTAGGGTCAGGTATGAAGGTCACACCAAGGTCGAACCAACCTGCTTGTTGCCCTCGGGCTTGCTGTATGGGGTAATTTCTGGCGCTCATCACGAATTCGTTGATGACGAAAACCGCATTTCAAATCTTCCATGGACTTTATTTAAGGTTAGAATAGGTAACCGAACTGAGATGACCCAGGTCAACATTTTGTTTTTCTGGGACATACTGCATTGCGTTATCTTTGTCGCTTATTCAAATGCAGTACTCGAAGCAGTCTTGTATGATCTTTGTCACCATGACCTTTGAAAGGCCAGACAAGGTCACTGACCTTAAATAAGCACGCGACCTGTTGCATAAAACAGGTATCTAGGTCCTGGGGCACTTTGTAAACCAATCTGGAGTTTGAACTTGTGTGACTTAATTTGATCGAAGGTCATGACCTAGAAAACTCAAACTTTGACCTAAGTGAATTCATTTACAGGCCAATGCACCCTGTGAATTTGGTGTATCTAGCTTTCTTAGTTCCTGAGATCTCAGGGGGGGGGGGGTCAAATTACCCCCCACCCGAGCGAAGGGTATCCAACTGGCCACCTGTGTGTGGCCGCAGGTCGTATCTGTCAAGGGCAAATGGCGAGCGCCTAAAATGACTGGAACCCCCCCCCCCCCCCTCCGCGACGGGTGGGGAATCGAAAGGTGGGCGCTCTCACCAACTGAGACATAGAGGCCGATATTACTGATATAACCGATATACCCTACATATTTTCCAAACACTGGCTGCAACTTCATGCCCTTGCCAGCAGTAAACAGAACATAAATGAATCACTGGTTGCACAGAATGTTTTTAATGTCCCCGCATGCATGCTTGACAACGGGGATCTTCCTCCCGCACAACAAACAATATCAGGTTACAAAACTCGGCACCACAGCTAAAGGCTGACCTGAGATATCGGCAAACCGGGGTCGTGGCGGTGTGGGAGCAGCACAATTTGTACTTAGTGAACTGGCGCACGAACGCCACGTCAGTAAACATCTCCCCAACGAGACCTCATGATAGACTAACGTGCCCAATGTTGACTCTATTGAAGGCCCAAAGCGTGCTAGTTCGCTCAGGTTATGCTGTTAAACAACGCCCATCTCAGCAATCGCTTCGCTCGTCTTGTGCTTGACAGGCGTCATACTGGGCATGCACTTATCAAGTACCATTTAAGTATCCATATTATGATAAATTCTAGCTAAAATCCCGCGAACAGCAGTCGATGATCAGCCCGGTGCCCCCATCGCTGGTCATTCTTGTCATTTGCGCTTGGTTATGGGTTAAACGCCCTGTGTCCAACGAATTATTACTTAATGAAACCGATGCGTGGACAGTCTGGGCATTTCCTAATTTATATACAATTTTCATTTTCTCAGCCGTTTGCTTCTCACGCTAAGATAACTTTGCCAAGTTTTACATTCAGCATGGGCGTTTTGGGAGGCCCAAGCGACCAGGTAACACCGGCATTAAGGCAGTATTTTAAACCACACCATTATAGTGCAGTAAGATAAAGCAACGATACAAGCCTGACGATTTCCTGTTGTTCTCTTCATTTGATGGGTTTGAAAGGTAGCTTTTGAAACACATAATTCGTCCCTTAAAAAAGCTTCACATACGTTTTAGCAAGCACAATTCCTTTCAACGTTTTGACAACTAGCACGGAGAAAGATACTTGCCAAATACACGGATCAAAATGATGCAACTACGACACTAACAGCAGTCACTTGTCGCTGGTAATTTTGTCAAAAATGATGAACCGGACGTGAACACACGATCAACAGCGGTGACGTGAATCACCAACGTCAATTCACTCCTAGTATTGTGTGCCTCACCAACACACAAATGGCATGTCGCCATCTACATTTGTGTGCGACCTTCAAAACAATACAAGCCCCTGACCCATCAAACCGACGCCTACACCTAACACCTATGTCAGTGGCCGCGCAAGGCAGGCTGTACGAGTTTGAGTTTCACATCACCGTTGGGGCACAGGGCCGTCCGCCGAGGAGCCGGCGACCGCCGTGGCGCGTGACGGTCGCGTCCTGCCCTCACCTGGAAGTAGGGGTTGCTGTCTGCCGGACGAAACTTATACGCAGTCACGGCGAAGAACACGTACGTGGCCATCTCCCGGAACATGTCGTCCAGCCACTCGTACTGGAACGGCACCATTATCTGCAATCACACCGGGCAGACGTCAGTGCACGTGCCACCGCTGACGGGGCAGTCGCCAGAAGCTCCGTCACGCACCTAGTCTCTGCTGACGAGGCGCCGGCAGAAGCTCAGTCACGCACCGGCCGACGTCCGCTGCAGACACCGGACTTCTGCGACCACTGCACCTCACAGGCTTACATAGAGGGACTTTATTATAGCGCCGTCCGTTAATTTATAGCGCCGTCTATCGATGACGCCAGCTCGTAACCCCTCAGCTGGGTGTCGGCTGAGCCCCCAGCCCGCCCACCTGCAGCAAGTACACGACGATACGCGTGAAGTAGATATAGCAGACGATCATGATGTAGAAGTGGCGGAAGAGCTTGAGCTTCTTGAGATTCATGGCGGCCTTGCCGTCCGTCTCCGAGGCGTCCTGCAGGTGTCGGATCGACCTGGAGCGAGCAGCGCGGACCGGCATCAGCCAAACGGAGGGGCTGGGATCATCAAGTCACGGTCTCGCTGGTGCCTGCAGCTGGAGCCTACGAACTCTGGAAATGTTCGTGCAAGGAATGCACGAGCATTAGTCACGACACTGCATAACTGTTTAAACACATTGTGCACAGAACTACACTTGTTAGCTTGTTTCATAAGGTTGTTCTTGCTTTGAATTAACCCTCTGCTGTTTTGAGCATGGCACGTTCCTGACTTTAACGAAAAAGATACATACCACCTTCGCTGGAAGCCGTTGTTTTCCACCAATCCTGTTCTGAGTCCAGCAGAACGCCACCTACACAAACCCAGCCACAAAACCCATCACTATTACATGAGGACGCCACAGCGTCGGCTCGTGGACTGACCACACGACAGGGAAGAGGATGGCGCCGCAGCAGACGAGATCGAGCAGGTAGAGCATCTCGCGCCAGGTGGTGTGCACCGAGTCACCCTCCTCACTCTCCTCCAAAATGATCTGCGCCACGTTCGCCAGCAGCTGCGGCACAGACGCGCACATACGTCAGGTAAAACGACATGGAATTTTGATCAAAGCGAAACAGGACGAAATCTGGCGTGGAATGGTACAGGCTGAATACCTAGGTTGCATTTGCAGTTGATAGGATGTTGCACAGCTGTAATGAGACGCCAAGTGTTTCACCACATCTTCTCTGTATTTTGGTCTCGCACTGTCAGGGGCTGCAGCCCCTGACGGTGCACCTGCGCTCGCTGCTCTCCCAACGGCGACTCCCCGACAGCGGGGCCGCAAGCTGAGGCCGTGCGAACGAGCCGGGACCGTGCGAACTGCGGCGGCGGCACGCCTCTGCCGCGCGGCCGGAGCCGGCCTGCGAATCTGACCACGTGCCGCGCCCCGCCCCAGCAGGGACGCAGGACACAACGTACAACTGCATTACGAACATCCCACCCTGAGCCTAATGATCAACAAGTACACAATCGCACGGGCCTTCGCTCTCGTCCGCTCCGACGCGGCAACACTCGCTCGTCACCGTCGCCTGTCACACCGGCACCATCAGCAGCAGCCACACCGCCTTTTCAGCCACGCAGCGGCTGGCTGTGTCCGGCCGCTGCTCCACCGGCCTCGGGAGGCCAACCCGTCGCTACATCGGCCGCGGAAGACCACTCCATCGCCCCACCGATCGCGGGAGGCTGCTCCAGCGCTCCACCGGCCGCGGGAGGCTGCTCCACCGTTCCACCGGTCACGGGAGACTGCTCCACCGCTCCACCGGCCGCGGGAGGCTGCTCCACCGCTCTACGCCATCTGCAGCACTGGCGCTGGCGTCCGCCCACTTCCAGGCGACTGTCCACGCCTGCTGCTCGCCGCTCTCTGCCCCCGGCCACGGCCGGCCGGCTCGGGTGACATGGCAGCGGCTGCGCTCGCATCATACGCCGCTGCCTCCACCGGAGACGCCGACCCAGCCGGCAGTGCATCGACCCCGAACTGCACTGCATTCGACGCACTGACGGACACGCCCCGAAGCGCCCTCACGCCGTTCATTCCCAGAATGAACCCGAAGTTCAGCGGCCTACCGACAGTCACAAGCACCTCTATTCGGGCCGCACCCGACACTGTGCTCACAGTCACTTGCCCGGTACCCCTCGCACGTGTAGCTGTCTCCACTTTCTCAAGCCAGTCCGTTTTGCCGAAATAGCTTGTAATGAGACGCCAGGTGTTTCACCACATCTTCTCTGTATTTTGGTCTCGCACCGTCAGGGGCTGCAGCCCCTGACGGTGCACCTGCGCTCGCTGCTCTCCCAACGGCGACTCCCCGACAGCGGGGGCCGCAAGCCGAGGCCGTGCGAACGAGCCGGGGTCGTGCGAACTGTGGCGGCGGCGCGCCTCTGCCGCGCGGCCGGAGCCGGCCTGCGAACCTGACCACGTGCCGCGCCCCGCCCCAGCAGGGACGCAGGACACAACGTACAACTGCACTACGAACAACAACACATAAAACGTAAAGTAAAAATCCAACAAGGCGTGTCAGTAACAACGCTATCGCTGTTAAACCGTTTTCATTCGGCCTTGTTCTCAGCCATACCAGAGACGACAGACGCCATTTGAAGTGGCGCCGTAAAGTTTCGGTAGTCTGTACAGCCTGTACGTCAGCCCACCTGGAGGGGAATGACGATCATAAAAAGCTTCTTGTCGCGGTCGGCCAGCACGTGCTTGATGAACGTCCAGCCGGTGCCCAGCAGGATGATGGTGACAAACAGCAGCGCGCCCTTCATGCTGTAGGCGGGAGCGATGGGTAGTCAGCCCCTGTTGCACCCACGGCCTCGACGGGTACGCTCGGACACCGGCGGCACAGACAGGTACGCTCAGACACCGGCGGCCTCTACAGACATGCTCAGACACCGGCGGCCCCGACAGGTACGCTCAGACACCGGCGGCCTCGACGTACACGCTCAGACACCGGCGGTCTCTACAGACACGCTCAGACAGCGGCGGCCTCGACGGACACGCTCAGACAGTGGCGGCCTCTACAGACACGTTCAGACAGCGGCGGCCTCGACGGACACGCTCAGACACCGGCGGCCTCTGCAGACACGCTCAGACACCGGCGGCCTCTACAGACACGCTCAGACACCGGCGGCCTCGACAGGTACGCTCAGACACCGGCGGCCTCTACAGACATGCTCCGACACCGGCGGCCTCGACAGGTACGCTCAGACACCGGCGGCCTCTACAGACACGCTCAGACACCGGCGGCCTCGACAGGTACGCTCAGACACCGGCGGCCTCTAAAGACACGCTCAGACACCGGTGGCCTCCACAGATACGCTCAGACACCGGCGGCCCCAACAGGTACGCTCAGACACCGGCGGCCTCTACAGACACGCTCAGACACCGGCGACCTCCACAGACACGCTCAGACACCGGCGGCTCGGGTCACAGCACATGCCGGCAGCGTTTGGCCGATGAAACCACCAATCAAGCATGGACTGACCGACGATGGAAACCTAACCGGGTGTGATTATCACGCGCAGCAGCATTCAAAAATGCCACGCTCGGGACCGACGGGCACGGAGCCCGTACGAACCAGCCGCTTCAGGGCTCAAGAGACGCAGGGAGGACGGGTCGGGTCATGTCGGAGCTCTGACGATGGAGACCGTGTCCCAGGTACTGAGCGGCGCGCGGCGGGACGGGCCCACCGGCGGCCGCTGCGGCGCACTCACAGGTGCGTGATGTAGAACAGGATGGCCCAGGCCTCCATGTGAAAGCCGTTGACCTCGATGACGTGGTAGTTGATGCCGTGGAAGAGCAGCGACAGTGCCTTCATGTAGCCCAGCAGCGACATGACGTAGTGGGTCTTGTAAACGTCGGCGCGACTGCGGGCGGCGAGAGGTGTCAGGTCAGGTCAGGTCGGGCGGCGCGCCGGGGACCTGCCGCCCCGGGCCAACCGGGTCCCTGGACGGGTGACCCGCTGGCGATCGGTTCTGTCCTGTCCCGAACCGGCGACCAGCGCGCCTAGACGCCCGCCGGTCGGTCAGAGCCAAGCAGCCAGTCGCACAGGTGCGTAATGTACATTGAACAACCAGTGACGATCACAGCAATGTCACAGGACACCGCCGCAAACCAAACGGTACACGGCTGACCGACGTGCGCAGTCAGCGAGGTGGTACATGTAGCCAAGATCAGGTCATATGACATGTGATGTAGAGTGGTGGGATGAGGCTGACAAGGAGCAGTTTTTAGGATATGCCATGACGTGACCATCACAGACGTGGCAAGCGAGTGGAGCTCCCAGGACTGGCCGTCCTCACGGGTTAAGAGACAATACCACCCGACTCACTTGCTCTTCTTGAGTATAAAGAGCCAGAAGCAGGAGGAGATGAAGAAGAGGACAGACATCATGAAGTAGAGCGCCGGTAGCGGCATCTCGCCGGCGGACAGGTAGCTGTCCATATTCTGCTCCGACATCTCCACCTGGCGGTCAGTCGTCGCACTGATCAGTCCGCAGAAGCCGAAAGCCTCCAACACTTACAGCTCCAACCACTACCACCTGGGCAGCACCACATGCTATCATACGAAGTCATCTCGTCCAAGCCAAAACAACGGAGCTTAGGTTCGTGAGGAACGCTTCGCCGGGCCTTTGCCAGGCATTATGATGGCAGTTCACTTGTGGCGTTACAACATCGGCGTCATATATTGCCAATGCTGAGTTGGACAAAGCTGATATGACGGTGCGAAATAAGTTCGGTAATGAGATGCCGAATTGGGCACTGCTTCGTTCTTGGCTCGCAGCACGTCTCTGGGATGATTTCACAACTAAGCGGGGGGGGGGGGGGGGGGGAGGATGCACATGATGCCAGGAGTCAGGGGGTACGGAACTATGAAGTTAAGCCAGAGTTGTGGCAGGAGCGGCGCGTTATCGGACAACCGGAGCCAGCTGCTGCATAAAGTACGGCAGCACGTTTTCCGCGGATTTTTTTTCGTTTCGCGAGGTGGCAGGAACATTTACTGTTGATATACTGCTGTTGATAAAATAGCTGCGTAACCTTATTCTGGCGTGAGAAGAAAACACTTGGCATAAAGACTGACATGAAATGGGCCGGGGTAGTGAACTGCAGATTCAGAAACATTGAGCTAAAACAAACGTTTCGGTGTTCCAATCGTTTCAAGTGACACCTTCCACTACAAGGGATTGACCTTGCTGAAACGTGTTTTGGTTTAACACTCTGAGCTGCGCCATATTTCCCTGGTGCATTTCATGGACACCTTCGTACCGGCAGTTTTTGTTTTGCGCCGGAACAATTTAGCCTTAAGTGTGAGAGATGCGCGGGGTTTCCGGCGCCCGCACATGCCGGGCGGCGCGCAGCGTGTCCCTTGTCAGTCGTCACGTACTTGACTTGTGTAAACGACCAGAAATGCTTCATACCTCCGCCTGGCCTAGCTCCCATCAGGCCCTGGCCAGCTCCGGAAGGGGCGAGACATCCAAACGTCAGATATACGCCAACGTTCTATCCGTCACTTACCGTCATGCTCACGTGCACCTTGTCATCTTGGTAGTTGGGACAGTTATGGAAGAACAAGTTGTAGAGGCCCTCGCCACCATGGTTCAGCACGTGGATCACGAACTGAAGGAGAAGCGGTGGGCATCTCGTGATGTCACGGTGGATTACCAGAGCTCGCTGGACAAACACACACATGAGGTGTGAAATATACGCATTAAGATGGAATCGATGAGATAACTTTACAATACAAACGAAACGCTGTTGCCAATCCACTGAAATAAATGCAGTGAGCGAGGTTTTTAGTTTACTTGCCACCATGACTGATTGGTTGACCTGTTCAGCCAGAAGGCTTAGCCGCCACATTCTCTCAGCGTGCATCACACAGCGCGATGAACCTCCACACTAACGCGACAGACGGAAAGCTGACTCATGCCTTCAGGCCGAAAAGCTGCGAAAATCTCCCCACGTCTGAGAACGCAACACGGAGCGCTGGTACGGAACGCTGAGTTATGTTCCGCGGGAGAACTGAGGGGAGGGGGGGGGGGGGGGTAGTCAGCTTACCGCCGTGCTGAAGACTGGCAGACCGCTAGTGGTGTTGTCGCTCCTCTGCAGCAGGATGGGGGCGAAGCCTGCGCACCGCTGCTGGCCCGGCACGGCCGGCTCCGGGTGCGGCTCCGACACTGAACGCCGAGACACGCTCAGCTCAAGTACCAGGCAGAGTGCGGTCACCGATCAGGGCCATCACTTCGTCAGATGGGAGTACAGATCCATGCATTTTTTACTCGGTGTGGGTGGGTAAGCTGCAGCGTATGGGCATAAAAATCAAAAAGCTGTGAATTTATGCCGGGTCTTAACTTGTCGGCCATATATGACTAAAGGGTGTCAGTGCAAACTAGGTTTTTCAACGTGCGGACGTCCTCACGGTACGATTTCGAATAGTAAAAACGTCGTGTTTTCGCTTCAAGAAACTAAGCCGAGGTAAGGCGCATTGAATGAACACGTCGAGGCCAACCGCACGCTGATGGAAGTTAGATCACTCGCTGGCTAAGCCTACGTCCCTTACTGAACGTTGCAAGACAACTGTCTGGACGAGGTATTATCAAGGAAAAATCCGGGCACGGACTGACCGGGAAAGTCACCAGTCACAGGCGGTGCGGGGAATAAGATAAAAAGACAACGTGGCGAGAACACGCGCGGTAAGGCGTAGCCGTTCAGGTGTTCGAGTGCCGCGCTCGCCGGCACCCCAAACCAAAGGTACATGAACGTCACGCGCCCGGCGCTTCGGCCGCGCGTGACACCACCATCCGTGTTCGACAGCGCACCCCGTCCCGCCCCGTCCCGGGCGCGCCCCCGCTGACCTGGTGCCGGGTCGGGGGCGGCGGCCAGCCGGCGGTGGCGCTGCTTGTAGAGCGCCGAGCCGGCCAGTGAGCCCAGCAGCCAGTCGCGCTTGCTGCGCGCCTCCTCGTCCGACGAGCGCGACGAAACGGGCTCGATCACGATGTCGGCCACGCTGCGGCTGCAGTTGAGCAGCACCCTGCGGCGGCGGGGGTGGCGGCCGTCAGCGGCGGGGGCCGTCAGCGGTGGCGGCCGTCAGCGGCGGGGGCCGTCAGCGGCGGGGGCCGTCAGCGGCGGGGGCCGTCAGCGGTGGGGGCCGTCAGCGGCGGGGGCCGTCAGCGGTGGGGGCCGTCAGCGGTGGGGGCCGTCAGCGGTGGCGGCCGTCAGCGGCGGGGGCGGCAGGAGCAGCGGCCGTCAGCGGCGGGGGCGAAGGCCGTCAGCGATTCATATAGACAGCTGTGGTTATCACGCACACACAGGCTGTAACTGTATCCGCATCCTGCAGTTATCAACTCTTCTTGCTGTAGAATACTGGTCACATTTGCGCCTAACTGTACAGCTGTGTGTGCTCCATGTCAATAGCACACAGCTATGAGCGCGATGGGTCAACCCCTAACACCGCTAGTGCTTGAAGTGCAAGTGAAAGCACATGTACACCTGTGAGTACACCTAAAACAGAGCACAGAGCACCCGCGCACCCCTCCGACCGAGTGAACACCAGCTGCACGGCCAGACAGACTGACCGCTTCTGCTTGAGGTCAAAGGTAAAGTAGATGATGGCGGCAGACGTGTCCTGGCTGCTGATGGGCGACGCGAGCGTGCAGCGCGTCATGTGGCCGTCCAGGTATGGGTTGACAGCGTCGCTCATGGTGCGGTCCAGCGTGAAGCCGTACTGCCGGCGGGCCAGGGGCACTGGTCACTGGCGTTCGCCTAACTACGCCCGACACTATGACACGGGGACGGACGCACGCACACGGGGTCGGCGATCTACGTATGCATGTGAAGTCGGCGACCTACGTACGCACGTGGAGTCGGCAACGGACGCACGCACGTGGAGTCGGTGACGGACGCACGCATGCAGAGTCGGCGACGGACGCACGCGCGCGGAGTCGGCGACGGACCAGGCACGCGGAGTCAGCGACGGACAAGGCACGCGGAGCCGACGACGGACGCGTCGCTGAGTGCACGGCGGCTGATGCCAATTATGCAACGAGTCTGTTTGTGCCAACGACCTGGCCACGGTGTTCTTTTGATTCATGTTGGGAAGTGCAGTGTGGTGGTGACAAACATGTGCAATGATGAAAAATGAGTGTCATGTAGGGTAGGAAAGCAATAGAGTGCTGTTACTTACCACGCCAGACAGGCTGCTGTCATCGACTTGGAACGAGGTGATGTTGACAATCAGGTCTCCGCCAGTCAGAAAGCCAAACGTACTAAGAGGAAAGTATCGCCGGGAGTCATGCTGTGAACACAATTTGGCATGGATCACAGATGAAATAGTATCACATGGTTTTATTGTTTCCATGTAACTACATGAAAACTGCAAAACAGCTGCTGCAAGATATGGAGTTTTTGCTTATTGGAATTATACCTGGCAAATTTGGTGTCAGGGTATATTTCAATGGACACCTGTAATGCTAAATCAATTTGACCAGCTGTGGTGTACTACATTCCTATAGTGCTTGATGGATACTAAATTTACACAGTATGCAAAAAAGACCCTTGACTGTGCATGGAAACATTCTTTCTACATTCATCATGAGAGTCATAATGTTGAGCTGCCAATTATCAAAGGAAACAGAACAAATGCATTAATTTTTGTTTTGGTGCCCCTGTCATGCAAAAGGTGCTTTGAGTGTTTTGGAATTGAGCAAATCTGAGATAACTGGCATGAACCAACAAAAAATGCACAAATACAAACCACCTTCTTAGTGAATCTAAACCTGTAACTTACTTGTTTGCAAACAGCTCCATTATACCTACCACATCAATTGTGATGATATTGCTAATCTAAATAAATGAGTGAAACCAATATTCTTTAATCATATGTTCATATATCATGTGAGCGAAGAAGAGTGGCACTTTGAACAGATCAATGTCATGCTGATGTGTGGTTCTATACCATTCCAAAATCATTCAAAAAGGTTGGAGCTCAATACAATTAGAGTTATGTCATGACCATGAATATGATTATTTTCAAATCCAGCATAGTCAGGTATCAGACATTTTGCTTAGACTTTACACTTAATAAAGTCCAAATAATAGGAACATGTCTGGCTCAGTGCAATCAATGCTTGAACAGGTGGAAGCAGAGAGGGCATTGACAAAAATATGTTGGATAATTTGTAGATAGCTTCTCTGTTTGAAGTACCATATTTATGCAAAGTGTTTGTCTGATGTTTATGAAGTTAGCTCTAACTTCAAGACAGTGCATATTTCAGTATGATAAATCAGGATAGCAATAATGGGCAAGCTTAAGTAGCATACCACTTGCCATAGGTCAGATGCTTCATAATTGGGCTAAGGCCCACTTTTGATGATAATGTACTGTTGGCCTCCTTATTACCAAATTCTCAACATTACCAAATTCTCAACACTTCACACCATCAATTTTTCAAACAATCACTGCAACAAATCAACAGCATAATGCAAAAGATGCCATTCAGGAGCAATCAAGAGTATGTAAGCACAGCAGAATGTTTTGGTGGAAGAGCAGCCTGTGAAGGCAGGGGTATATTAAATGACCTAAATAAATGGACTATCCAAATGCAGCAAATGGCCAGATCTACTAGCATCACAATAGAATATTACCTAGATGTATTTCCTACTGTTTGCACAGCAAATCAAGTGTGGAAATAACTATACTAATCTTGTTTACCAGCTGCCTATCCACTTGGCCAACCTGCCATTCAGCACTTACCTCTAACTTAAGCTCATGTATGCGACCAAGTACTGATCCAGTCCATAGGACAAGAAACATGCATGTTTGATGCATGGCCACCATCAGCCTGATAATTTGTTCAGGCAAGTCTTGAAAGTTGTACCAATGCCTGATTTAGAATGGCAATGTGATCTTTCAATCTGAAATTGGCACCTTGTGCAGATGACACCTTTAAAATGTGTTACAATGTAGAACAGCAACGCTCAAGAAAAACTTTATGCTTTCCAAGCAGCAGCGCAACGCTCAAATAAGAGTACGACCGATCTTTCACATGATCAGCATAGATACGCGGCGGCCAATACGCACAAGTAAACCAAAGAATATCACTAGAATCCTAATATAACAATTCTACTTTCAGTGATGAAAGTGACACGCCCGAACCCCGCTGAGAGAAAGACGTGGCCAATAAAACACGGAGTCGCGCAGTACTGCTCAGGGTGTACTTAAAGCTTCTGTTTGTATATGCTTAACTCAGAGATACAGATATAGCGCATATGAGACATAACTTTGTGATGTGCTAACTCTACCAAAATTTGTGCTTTATGTGTATAAAATGTTTACGTATTTGTACAGCTCGAGAATCGGCACATCTACCCAGCACTGCCCGCATGTATGCTGCTGCACGGATGCGGCTAGTCTTTCAATTTCCTCTAGGCTCAAGAGTACTTAAATGGCTTTATGAAATATCAGTACTGGTGACATCACCGTGAATATTTGAGAATGACTCAAATCCAGCGCACTGTTGACGTTTTTCCAGCGATAGTTGGCGTAAATAGCGTGTTAGTCAACTCAGGAAAATCATTTAGGTCCAAAGGTTGGAGATGGGTCCAGTTGTGTGAGAGGAGTTCTGAGAGACGCTGGGAAGGTAGAAAAGGCGAATCTTCTGGCTGCAGGCAGCCTTTTGCTAAAGACCAAAAATCATGGACAGACTGAAAAGTTCATGAAAAATAAAAAGCTTGGGGATGAGGAGTGTGAGGTTGTTCGTGAACAAAGAATGAATACATCCAGGGGAACCATCAATGCGTATGACCTTGTGGATCTGTCCGAGACTGAGATTGCGGGATGGCTGGGTGAATTTGGGGTAGTGGGTGCTCGGAAATTCATGAAGAGGGTGAATGGAAAGGTGGGGAATACCCCAGCCACACTTTTGAGATTTGACAGTTCCTCATGCCCAGCCTAACTGAAACTGGATTACATCACGTACCATCTCCACCAATATATCCCCAACCCTTTGATATGTGCTTTGGAAGTGGCAGATCTGGCCACACTGAAACAAGATGCCCCAGTGATCCTCTGTCTTCGTTGTTGGAAAGGAAAACATGATGGGGAATGTTCGAGTTCGTCTCCGCGAAGGTGCACACGAGTCAGCGGTCGGAACTAGACAGTATTTCTGTACCCCGCGAGACGCTCTGGCATCTACCGTTCGGTCTAGATACTGCTACTCGCGCGCTATACTCGGTACACGCCCCCCCCCCCCCCCCCCCCCCACCACCAGCCATTCAGCCCGCGGGACGCGATCGAATGACGGACACAATTTTTTATACGCGAGGGATAAGACTGTACACTAGAGGATTGAACACGACTAGTATGGCGGGATACGCGATCGCGGACCGGTAGGAAGACGGCGGCGGAGCGCGGAGGCTACAGTGCGAAAACACGGGGTCGACTACTAAATCTATAGAAAATACTAAATTACCGCACACGGCGTGCCTGGCCACCCACTCAAATGGTCTCAATTAGACGTTCGCGACGCTGGGTAGCCCGTGCAGACCGTCGCGGCGGCGCCGGGAAGATGTCGGGCGGCGCCTCCCCGGCCGGGGTTGGACCTGGGGTCGGCTCACTCCGACGTCCCGAATCCCCCGCGGGGGCCGGCTCAGGCGGGGGCGGTGTGCCCGCCGCGGCCGCCGACGCCGGGGGCGCGGCCGCTGGCAGCTGCGAGAGCTCGGCCGCGTCCGGCCGGCTGGGGGCGTACCGCTGGCGGATGTGACGCCGGTTCTGCGTCAACACCCGGCCGCTGGGCAGGCGGATGAGGTAGCGGCGGTGAGGGCCGATCTCCGCGATGATGCCGTACCGGTCCCAGCGGCCAGTGGCTGGATTTTGGGGGGCGACTAGAGTCCCCGTCCGGAGGACTGGCAGATCCCGCGCATGGAAGTTGTGCCGCGCGTCGATGTCTTTTTGTTGCGCGGCCGCAGCCGCGGCGCGCTTGGCGTCATCAGCTTGCTGCCAGCGCGGCGCGAACGCCCGCCGGTGAGCCGGCACCATGTCCCGCATGGGGGCGTGGAAGAGGATCTGAGCCGGTGATCGGCCGACCGGGCCGGGTGTGTCGCGGTGTTCGGCAACATGCCTTGCACCCAGGCGTCGTCGTCCACATGATGTTGTCGCCAGCACCGGCGGATGAGTTTGGCTGCGTATTTTACCGCTGATTCGGCGCGGCCATTTGGCTGCGGGTAGTGTGGCGAAGACATCTTACGGGTCACTGCCCATTTGGAGAGAAATGCTTTGAACGCCTTTGACGTGAATTGAGGACCACCGTCCGACCACAAGACCTCCAGCACCTCAGCCGTGCAAAAGATGGCACGCAACTCTTTGATGAGGTCGGCGGCGGTGGCGTGGCGGCCGAGCGGGCTAACAATCAGCCAGCCAGAGAATGGGTCGACCGCGACCAGGAAGTGGCGCCCGGCATATTCGCAGAAGTCTGCGCAAAGGTGCTGGAACGGCCGGCTGGCTGGCTCGTGATGCCGGATCGTTTCTCTTTGTTGGGCCGGCGGCTCTCGTTGGCATTGCTGATATGCCTCGATTATGTTGTCGATGTCCTTGGACATCCCAGGTCAAAATACTAGCTGGCGGGCCGGACTTTTTGTCCTCTCTCTGTCCATGTGTCCGGCGTGGAGCTCCCGGAGCACGGTGGGTCGCATTGGCCGAGGGATCACGAGGCGGCACCCGTGAAGCACCAGACCGTCTTCAACTGTCAGTTTGTCGTGCACTGACCAGTAGGGACGAATTTGGTACGGGAGGGCGGCTTTTTTATGAGGGAAGCCGTTCGTGACTACCTCGGGTAGGAGCTGGGCTTCCTCGTCGCCATTTGCCGCCTCCAGTACGTCCTGTAGTCGGAGGTCGAGGTGCGACGCGTCGATCGCCCGCGCAGCGACGGTGGCGACGGTAGGAGCGGCGTCGTCTTCCGCCAGCTCGTCGTCATCGGTGGGCGGGCCGACTGGGAACTTGCTGAGCGCGTCGGCCGCCAGGTGGCTCTTGCCTCGACACCACGACACAGTCATGCTGACGTCGGATATTTTTTCGCGCAGTCTTTGCAGTCGCGGGTTCTTGATTTCGTCGAGGTTTTTGTTGTTGATGATGGGCACGAGATGGCGGTGATCAACGACGAGGTCCAGGTGTGGAAGGCCAGAGACGAAAAGTCGGCACTTTTTCACCGTCCAGGCGACTGCCGGCAGGAAGCGCGACCCGGCCTGCACTACTTTCCAGACACCGTCCGGCCGTTTTTGTTGCAGCAGAAAACCGAGCCCCTGGAGACGCGTGGTGTCCGTAGACGGCCTCGTCGGCCTTGTCGGGTCCAAGTACGCTAGAGTGCGGGCGGACGACAGCGCCTCTCTCGCCGCCTGGAACGCTACCTCGTAACAGGTGTCCCAGATGAAGGTTCTCTTAGCGCTCAGTAGGTGACGCAGCGGTTCCAGCAGCTTAGCGGTCCCCTCGTTGAATGGCGCCACTTGGTTGACGAGGCCGAAAAAGCTCCGGAGGTCAGTGAGCGATTTCGGTGCCGGGAACGCCGCTGTGGCGTTCGTCAGGGCCGGGTCGGGCACGTAGCCGTCTTGGGACACGATGAAGCCGGCGAATTTGACGCTGGTCTTCATGTGCTGCGTCTTGGAGGGGTTCAGGGAGGTCCCGCGGGCACCGCACCTCGTCAAAAACTTCTGCACTCGGGCGACGTGTTCTTCTTGCGTCTTGCTGAAGATTATGACGTCGTCCACGATACGATGGATGCCGTCCACGTACCCGAAGCACTCGTCCATGCGCCGATTGTAACGCTCGCTAATTGACGAGACGCCATAGGGAGCGCGCAGATAGCGGTAGTTCCCAAATGGTGTAATGAACGTCGTCAGGTTTCGGCCGTCTTCGTCTAGTAGACACTAGTGGTATCCTTTGGTGGCGTCGAACACGCTAAATCATTTAGCGTCCGACGCTGTAATGGATGCGACACACTCAGTGGGCGTGTTAGATTGATACAGCTCCCGCCTCAGGGACCTATTCAGCTTTGAATGGTTTACACACAGTCGAATATCCATGCCGTCCTTCTTAGGGGCCACCACGATGAGCGCGCACCACTCAGTTGGCTCCATGACGGGCTCGATGATGCCGTCACGCTCGAGTTTTTCGAGCTCGTGGTGCAGGGGCTCTCTCAGAGCTATCGGCACCCTGCATGGCGGGCGCACGGCGAAGGGCGTGGCGTCTTCTCGCAGATGGATTTGGTATTCTTTTCCTGGCATGGTTTGCACTTTGCCGTCCAACCCGTCGGAAAACTCGTGAAGTGGCGCTGCATTCTCGGTCACGTCGGAAGAGATGTGATCGTGAGGCAGCTCTGAGGCGCTTGGGGGCGCTGCGTGCTGCACGGGGACTGTACAGGGGGGCACCGATCGGGCAGTATGGTCCGCTGAGGACGGGCGGGCCGGCCCGTCTCCGCCTTCTCCGTCGTCGAAGGTCGGCCGCCCGACGGTCCCTCCGGTCGGAACTAGACTGTATTTCTGTACAACGCGAGACGCTCTGTCATCTACCGATCGGTCTAGATACTACTACTCGCGCGCTATGCTCGGTACACGCACAGGGAATGTGAACGCTGGTGTTTGAACTGCAGTCAGGACACTCATGTATGGCCAGGGAGTGTGAAATATGGAAAAAAGAAAAGGATATATGTAGGATTAAAGCTGAATAAGAACTCCCATACCCTCAGGCTAGAAGGTAGTATGAGAAAGAGCATGACCTCCCTGTCCTGAGGTCATATGCTGCAACTGTCCGTCACCCAAGTGTGGCTCAGACTAACAAGCAGCATGATGACCTCAACGAAAAAGTAGGAAAACTGGAAGAAAAGGTGAATGAGATGATTGTTCTGTTCCAGCAACTGCTGATGAAACGGAGTGCCCAGGGGAGTACCAGGGGAGGGGTGACAGTACCAGACCTGTAGGTAGACAGGATGAGGAAGTTGAGGTGGATGTTATAGTGGAGGGGCAGAAGGACACTCGAAAAGATGAGCAGGAAACCTGTGAGAGGAGGAATGGTGGAGAGGTTCAAGTAATGCAGAGGGATAATGTAGGAAGTGAAGGAGTGGATAGGGAGATGAATTATGTGGGTCTGGAGCATAATGAGGAGATGGAGGGGTGGCAGAGAGCATGTAGGGCAAAGAAAAAGAACAAACAACAAAGTAACATATCTGATGTACCAGATGACACTACCCCATCACCAGTGATTATCCAAGTAGGGAGATCTACGGAGAGGCCGAAGAGAAATTCCAGCCAAAGGGGGTCAAGGAAGGATAACTAACTAGGATTGGAATGGAGTGAATCACTTTTTTGTTAATAGCTGACTAGTTTATTGGTGATAAGTTGACGGGTATATTGGATATTTGAACGAGTAGGCCAACAAGTTCAGACGTTCTCCACGCAATTGTTGTTCTCGTGCAGAGGTCATGCGGAGGTCGGTGGTATTTGTTTTCACGGCTATTTCATGTTCCTTAATGCGTGGATTGTTATGCGAAATGGCTTCCAAAGTTGAGGGAGAATAAGAGTAACGAGTTCCCGGTGTTTTTCGGAGGCAGCTGCGTTTTCGGTTTGGGCAGAGGTTACCCGGTTTGGCTAATCCCATCCATCTTGGTTCTCGGAGGTAATGTTAAACATCTGGGTCGGTACCTAAATCGGGTCAGGGGTCGAACGAACTGCGGTTGTTTGTCTCGTGGAGGTCACCCTTCGGAGGGCGTGGGGTGACCTTTGCCGGGGGCAACGGTACAGGCGTTATTTTCACTCGACCGGCCGGAGCGCGCCGGGTCCCGACTGCGAGGTTGGGTCTGACTGGGGAGGGGAACAAGGAGAAGGGAAATGTGTGTGTATTGGGATGTTTTGTTCGCAGTTACAGGACAAGTAGAGCATTCCGATGTTTGGCATATTCAATAATTACTTTATTTGATCTTTGCCTGTTTTTGATGGCGTTTTTTGTTGGATTTCGGCGCTCGGGCTTCGCATTGGTTGTGTGTTTGTGTGTGGGGATGTGATGCGCGGTGCAGGCTACTGACCGGATTTTCTGATGTTCGAGTTTAGAGGGCCAACAAATGTCGAACTGTTGCCGGCGTGTGTGCTTGACTGGACGGAGTCTGCAGTCTGAGACAACAATAAAATGATCTTTAGTATTATGCAGTGGAACTATAGAGGTGTGATTTCAAAGTGGGCGGAGATAAAACCACTGCTGCTGGCAAGACCGCGTAGTAAGTCTCCAATATATGTCTCTAAGAGGCACACTTCCTACTGACCACTATGATTTCAGAATTCACAGATATTCTCTTTATAACGCTTATTCTGATGCACATAGTGGACAAGGCGGAGCATCAATCTACGTCCACAACGACTTACCTCATGTTCAGGTCACACTGAACGCTAATTTTCAGGTGGTGGCATGTTCGGTGAAAATGGGACATTCTAGTATTTGTGTTTGTCCTTTGTACTTACCACCAAACGAGAATTTGACGTACCTTGAACTGAACGACTTGGTTGCACAACTACCGCAGCCGTTTATCATAAACACCGACGCGAAAAGTCGGCATTGCTTATGGGATGCGGAACGGTGCGATTCTCGTGGAAAGGTGTGGGAAAAGATAATACAGCAACATACCTTAAAAGTGATGAACGATAGTTCCCCAACCAGAATGGACGAGTACCCGGGATAATGGTCACAGATCGACCTGACTGTGACATCAGTCAGTGTGGGACAATTCATGCATTGGCAAACGGACACTGACTTTCACTCCAGCGATCATCTCCCAGTTTATATAACATGTGATAGGTATGAAGATATTCCGCCACGGCGTGACGAATTTACTGGATGTAATATTAACAAGGCGAAATGGTCTGAATTTACTGATAGATGTTGTTTGCGATTCAATGAATGGGGACGGTATGCAAAACTACCAAAATATTACGAAGGTTTTGCTGGGAGCAGCAAAAGAAAGTATTCCTCGGAAAATCAGAAACACCAAATATAGTTGCCCCTGGTAGACTGATGAGTGCAAGGAGGCGATTCGGTCAAGGAAACGGGCGCTCAATCGATTCCGACGTTCGCATACACATCTGCATTTATTGACTTATAAGGAGGTGAAGGCAAAAGCCAGAAGGATAATTCGTGCGGCAAACAAAAGATTCTTGGGAAAAACTATTGTATACGTTTAGTGTGAACACGCCGATGCAACACTCATGGGACATCATTAGGAAATTTACCAGAAAGGAGCGATTTGCGAGACCCTTACCTGTTCTGAAGGTGGCTGGTAACATAATTGACGACCCAACTGAAGTTGGAAATATCTTCGGACGGTTGTTTTCTGACATGTCGTCCTCTCGGAACTACCGAGCCACTTTAAGAGAGTTGGAATGGGAGATGATGGATCGAATGCCGTCATTTATTTCTGACAATGAGGAGGTTTATAACGATGTTTTCACGATGACTCAGCAACAAATGTCTATTGCTAAATGTGGCAATACATCCATTGGACCGGATGAAATACATTGCGCGTTTTTTAGACACCTACGTGATGCACAATGACATCCAATTTTGGATATGATTAACTGCATATGGTATGGAGGCGATATTATTGATGAATGGAGACACTCGATTATTGTTCCTATTTTGAAACCAGGCAAACCTAGAGAAAACCCCGTGTCATATAGACCAGTTCAGGTTACTTCATGTTTTAGCAAGATAATGGAACGAATGGTCGCCAGACAGTTATCCTGGTTTCTTGAGCGGAACAATATATTGCCTCAAAATCAGTGTGCATTTAGGAATGGAAGAAGGACCACAGACCATATAGTCAGGCTGGGCTCCGAGGTAAGAAAAGGTTTTTTCCACAGCAAATGCAACTTGGCTGTTTTTTGGACCTTAAAATGCATATAATCTCACATCTAGAGTTGCTTTGCTTACAAAAGTGTAAAATATGGGTTTTAGAGGACGCCTTTTGTATTTCGTTAGATCGTACCTTGATAGCAGAACCTTCCAGGTGCGGAATGGAACATTATCGGATACGTTTGAACAGGAAAAGGGCTTAGTCCAAGGAGGGGTTATATCCCCGATACTGTTTAACATCATGATTGATGACGTGTGTGGAAATGTCCCGAGTGAAGTGTCCCGAGCGCTGTATGCTGACCATTGCTCTCCATGAGTGCAGAGGAGGAGAATTTGTCATCTAGTTAATAAAATGCAGGGGGCGTTGAACCATGTGTGTGCATGGGCTGATCGCAGGGTTTAATTTTCTCACATCACAAATGCAACGCAGTTGTATTTCGAAGGTATATGAAGGCAAGAGAGATGACGAACATACCTAACTTACATATATATAACCAACCGTTAACATACATGTTCGCAATGCAGTTGTATGTGTCCTGCGCCCCTGCTGGGGCGGGGCGCGGCACGTGGTCAGGTTCGCAGGCCGGCTCCGGCCGCGCGGCAGAGGCGCGCCGCCGCCACAGTTCGCACGACCCCGGCTCGTTCGCACGGCCTCGGCTTGCGGCCCCGCTGTCGGGGAGTCGCCGTTGGGAGAGCAGCGAGCGCAGGTGCACCGTCAGGGGCTGCAGCCCCTGACGGTGCGAGACCAAAATACAGAGAAGATGTGGTGAAACACTTGGCGTCTCATTACAATACACCGACACTGTCAAGTTTTTGGGAGTGATGCCGGACTCTAAGCTGAACTTAAACACGATGATGCAGTACATTAGAGCAAAAGCTGTCAAAAGGATATCAATATTAAAGTGTTTATCTTGAAAAGGCTGCTGCGCAGGTCGTTCTACACTATTTAGAATATGCAAAGCCGTGACGAGACCGATATTAAAGTATACCGATACCGATATAAAGATATTAAAATATACGCCTGTCAGGTTTTTGATGGTCCCCGTAACAAGGCAGTGGAAATGATTGATGTTTAAAATGAATGCATTAGAATTGCTACTGGAGCTTTTAGAACTTCGCCCATTTTACCACTGATGGTCGAAACAGACATGTTCCCTTGAGACTGAGAAGATGCGACTTGTCTCTCCGTTATACCCTGAAGATACTAAGTCGAGAGGAAAACGATCATTCATGATCCAAAGATCATCCATGCGGAAAACTTATGGCTAATGAGGCTGCGCTACATGAGGTGGAGACTGGATATATGAAAAGGATTTCTGGTTTCCCACCATGTGAGAGAATACTTGGTATGTGCCATGAAACAGGATTCGATTTCCCAGATGAAGCGACCTGAAAACGCAGCGTCGTTCCGCCATGGAGATTACGTAAATCTGCGTCGATAAAATTGACTAATAGGAGCAAGGGAACGCTAGATGAGGTGCAAATTCAATGTGAGTTTAATGATTTGAGAAACATATATGCAGAATACGAGTTTCTATTTACCGATGGAGCAAAGAGTGCAGACGGAGTTGGATGTGCTTTTGTCCACGGTGAAAGACGTCAACAATGTAAATTTCCGGGACTATGTTCGATATTTATAGCTGAAGCATTTGCATTTTTACAGGCTCTGGATTATACGCATACAAATCGCATCCTCAGATGTATTATATACACTGACTCTTTGTCCGTTGTAACAGCCTTGGGAAACCCGATATCTGACAACCCAATTGTGATCCACTTACTCGAGATGGTCCATCAGCTTACTGAAATGGGCAGCACGATCATCGTCGTCTGGGTCCCAAGCCATTGTAATATACGTGGCAACGAGACAGCGGATGCGCAAGCAAATATGGCTACAAGATTGAATGGCGTGTGCAATTTGCAAATGGGCCCTAAAGATTATTTCCCTGAAGTACGTCGAAGTGTTCGTGAATTGTTCAACAAATATTGCACAGAATACAATCCTAGGACTACTTTAAAACGCATCAAAGAAGAGGTAGCGGGCTGGGTTTCTTGTAAGCGAGCAATCAAACGCGAAGAGATAGTGCTGCGCCGGCTGAGACTTGGGCATACTCGTTATACTTACTCATATATGATGGACAGAAACCCCCAGCCTAAATGTGAACGTTGTCAGTGTCCACTAACAGTACACCACATCTTTCTTGAATGTCCTGTATATTTTCACGAAAGACGATCGTTGGTAACATTATGTCAACGGTCAGGAGCACAATTCTGTGTGAGGTCTCTGATAGGAAATGAATTCCCGAACAGCACTGGTGAAGTGCCGAGATATTTGCGTCACTATGATCTACTGAAACGATTGTGAAGTGTTGCCTTCGCGTACTGGACATGTGCAATTTTTGATTTGCTATCATCGACTGTTGCCATGTTGCTTTAACTATGTTTTAGTTGTTTGAAATGAGTTGTTTATTTTGTCTAATTAAGCTTACGCGTAATCTGTGTGCGATGTCTGAATGAGTGCT